>NW_007738454.1:25997-31422 GCF_000696425.1 Galeopterus variegatus | reverse complement strand
AGATGATTATTATTAACCATTAATCATAGATACATCCATACATAACTATATAAAGTTGTGTTTGCTTATTCACATATACACAACTATATGTTTACAAGTATTAAATCAATTAATCCTCACAGCAAACTTAAAACATAGAAACTATTCTCCCCATTTTACAGAGGAGAAAAGTGAATTAGAAAGAGATTAAAAATCGGATCACCCAGCTAGTAAGTGGCAGAGCCAAGAATCAAATCTGCTGTCTAGTCCACAGTCCCAGTGACTTTGCCCAGAGTGGCCCACTCCAGCTGAGCAGCTGTAGAGCACACCAGTATCTCTCTTGAGGGTGCAGGGTCCTACACACAATCCCAGTGACCTTATCCAAAGTGGCCCGCTCAACTTGGCTACCATGAAAGAAACAGCAGGCAAAAAATTTATTTCCTGGAATAGGGAGTCTCCAATATTATCCCAGGTAGCATAGAAGACTGCAATGAACTTCGATGCTTTTAGTAATCCTGCTGCCACCATAAAAAGAAAATCTCCAATGAATGCCACTGTAAAATGTAGGGCAGATTGGATAAAAAATACTGGGAAAGGTAGAAAAAGGAGACAGGGAGTGGCGGATGCCCCTGGAAGCCTAACTCAGGAGATGTCACCTGGACAAAGCCCTGAGGAGGAGAGAGAGAGAGCACCAGGCAGAGGGGATGGAAAGCACAAAGGCCTATGCATGAGAGCACAGCTGGGCCACCCAAGAACGGCAGGAAGGCCAGGACGGCAGCAGTGCAGAGACAAACAAGAGGGAGAGCAATGGCAAGCAGGACAGAGATGGAACAAGGAGGCAGCTGACCATTATAAGCAGTTTGATGTCTCTGAGAGAGGGGAGGAGCCCTCGGAGGTTTGCAGCAGAGAAGAGACGTGACACGACCTATATCTTCAAATGCCCATTATGGCTGTGTGTTGGGAAACTCTCCTAAGAGGGTGATGGAGTTTGGATGTGTTGTCCCCTCCAAAACTCATGTGGAAATTTGATCCCCAATGTGGCAGTGTTGGAAACTGATTGAGTCATGGGGGCAGATCCCTCATGAATGGATTAATGCTCTCCCTGGGGGAAGAGGGCTAGTGAGTGAGTTCTCGCTCTATTAGTTCCCGTGAGACTCCGGCACCTCCTCTCTCTCTCTTGCTTCCTCTCGCCATGTGATCTGCTTGTACCCACCGGCTGCCTGCCACTTTCCGCCATGAGTAGAAGGAGCCTGAGGCCCATGCCAGATGCAGCTGTCCCAGAATTGTAAGCCTAATAAGCCTCTCTTCTTTATAAATTACCCAGTCTCAGTAATTCTGTTATAGCAACACAAAACGGACTAATACAGAGCAGGGAGATGAGGTGAATGAACCTGCAATCCAAGGGAGAGGTGGTGGCTTAGACCAGGAGGTGGTAGTGGAAGTGGTGATAAAGGATCAGAATCTGGGTGTATCTTGAATGTAGCAATGACAGGATTTGCTGATGGAGTGGATTTGGGTGACAAAAGAACAAAGGAGCTAATAGTGGCCCTAAGGATTTTGGCCTGAGCAACCCAGAGGACAGAGTTGCAGGAAGCAAAGATGCAAAGACTGAAGAACAGGTGCAGGGTGGCAGAGACGGCAGGAGTTTGTGGAGAGATACAGGAAAGGAACTCCATAAGTGTTGATCATTTATTCTAGAAAAGCTGGGGTAAAAGTTCCATTTCATCTCAAACATTGATCATCCAATTACCCATCTCCACTGCTTATCATGTCAGTGTCTCCCTCTATAGTCATTGTTGATGGACTCAAGACTGTGAGGAAAAGCAAGTTCTGATGGGTTCAACCCTTCCAAAGAAATCCATAATTTCGGTTCCTTTTCTTAGTTTTTAAATTTGGTGGTGGTGGTGGGGAGAAATCACTGTTAACCACTTGCTCATAAAAATGTTCCTGCAACAGTTTGTATGTAAAGTCAGAACAGTAAATAAGATAACTTCCTTATATCATTCATTTGTACAGGCAGTCATGTATTCTTCATCAAACTTTTTACTGAGTGCCTGATATATATAAGCCATTGTATAGGATACAAAGTATTTAAAACTGGATTCCTCAACTCAGGGCAAGTAAGAGATTCTGACATCTGAAACAGATAAAGGCAGAACATGTTAGGTATCAAACAGGACTGGGTTGGAACCTGAGCAGGTCACCTTCCCTCTGTGGACCCCAGTTTTCTCATCTGTACAGTGAGTAGGTTTGGACTGCTTCATTGCTAAGGCTCCTACCCATACTAATATTCTATGTTTAGGATGTAAGCAAGTCTTAAAATATTTTTTTGAAAAGAATTCAAAAGATAGAAGAAGAGAATGCATCACAGCCATAACAAGACAGTTCCAAGAACATTCGAGGAAGGAGATAGCACACACTAGTTATAGAACTATGAAAATGGTAGCAAAAAGTAGGTTGAAAAATCAGAAGGGCTTTGATTACAAAGATTCTTAAATATCATTCTAGAGCCAACAATTTTTTCCATTATGCAATGGAAAGTCAGTGAGGGTGTTTAATCATGGTAGGAACATGAATATGATTCTATGGTAAGATTCACTCAGGAACAGACTAAAGTGGAGGAAAGAGAATATATGAGCATATACTGCGCTGCGCACAGGGGACAGAACAGTGTAATGTGACAAGTGCCACCAAAAGTAGCAACTGAGAAGGCCTAAAATGATTCCAAGAGTATACACAAAAGGCTGGGAATCTGGAATTAATGGCAGTGTGTGTGTGCACATATGTGTGTACATTGTGTGTATGTGTATATGTATGTGTGTGTATAAATAATACATATAACAGAATACTGAGATGGAATAATTCTTCAAAAATAGAAATGACAATTATGACTGATTTGCAGACTGTGGGGTTTGATGAAAGATGGAATACTCAACAATGACTCAGGTTCCTAGCAGACTAACTGGAAAGATAGTGATACCAGTGGCGGAAAATAAAAACTAATGCTAGGAAAGATAAGTGTGCTCTATGTGCATATACAACTAGGTTCAAAGGGTCAAGAAAATCTTGGCCTTGATGAGAAATTTATTCAGACTGAAGAAGAGCTTCCTTGAGAAAGGCTCAGTAGCACAACGGCTACACGTGCAAATGTCTGATCCAGTTGCACCTACAGTCAAAGAACACTTTTTCCAACTGTGCTTCCTTTACAAGTAATAAATGCCCATGATTTACACTGCTGGACACAGCACAGAGCAGTCTTTCAGGTTTGCTTTTACTATGTAAAGTGAATGATGGAAAAATATTTTAAATGGCATGTTTATTTTTAAAAATACATCAAAATGCTTGTGTTGTAAACAGTGAAAAGTCATAATAAAGATATATATATATCAGACCAAAAATTCATTACAAATTTCCTCTTATGTTTATTATCTGATACATTGCTATCTGCTAGTAAGGCAGTTACTGTTTCAATTTTAAACAGAGGTACATAAATGCTATAAGTTGTTATTTTTAACTTAAATAAGTGCTTGTACAACAAAGGTACTTTACTGTCTCATTCTCAAAAGCAAACTTGAAAAACAGAAGTTTACAAAAAATCTTACTTTAGAGGTACCTAAATATTTTACCTATTTACTATTGTGTTTTTAATAACTTTCTTCTACTTGCAATTATTCATGTAATTTCTTTAAATATAAAAAATATAAATTTTTATTTCTTAGATAAATTATTTTTACAGTTACAGTTTTTTCTTAGGTAAATCCATTTTTTCTGTAGTAAATTTCCTCTTAAAATGATCATATAGAAGTAGACAGCAATTTCCTTTTATTGACTTAAGAATCTAGATATTTGTTAAATAATGACATATTTGATGACAGCAATACGTAGCAGAAAAGTTTTAAATATTAGATTCTGAAATGCTGCAAAGAAATTTCCTGCTTGATTATGGTTTTTCTTTTCTTTTTTTTTTTTTTTTCTCCTAACATGTTTTTTATGATGTATTAAAGAAACCAGGCCCCCCTTTTTTTTTTTTTTTCCCAACGGGTTTTTTTTTTTTTTTTTTTTTTTTTTTTTTTTTTCTCCTAACGTGTTTTTTATGATGTATTAAAGAAACCAGGCTCACCTGTTTTTGATTGTAGGTTTCTTCTTGGTTCTTCAGGGGCCTCAATTGGCTGATCAGCAAGAAAAACTCGAGCTTGGTCTACAGCATTCAAGACAGAATATTCTTTCTCCTTTAATTCACGTCTCAGTGCCTTTGCAAAGAGAAGCAAAAGTTGCATTTGTAACCTAAGGTGTTTGCCACATAATGGAACATCTTCACTTAGACCACTTCTGACCACATTTGTCAAGGGAATGACTAACTAACAGAATTTAAGCTAAATTAGAAGTGAAAATGTAAATTTTACAAATATGGATGATGAAAATCATGAACAGAGGCAAACAGATGATTTCTGTAGAACTTAAATATGCAAAAAACGAAATAACTTTAAAATATTCACCTAAGCAAAATTGTTACAATGTATTTGAACTTACACAAAATCTACTTTTAGGGTTTCCACTAATGTCAGATTGCTAAAATGTAACAGCCTGTTCTAATATACTTTTTTCTTGTAAGACTGACAAAACAATTACATCCAATGGTACAGAAGAAGGTAATTTCACAACTAGTAATGAGATCCTCAGAAGTGCATTACATTCTTTAAAATACATTAAGAGAAAAAGGGATAGAAACAAATTAAACTACATGAAATCAAAACTAAACCAAAGAGAACACATAAAAGACATTCTCCAATTATCTTAAAATATGCCCCACCTCTCAGGCTGAGGCAATTACTATTTCTCCCTTGTGAAGTTTTTCATGTAAATCTATGCTTCTCAGAACAGTCTGTCTTTAGCACTTTTGTTCTTTCAAGTAAACTTTCACCCCTGCTTCTATAAAATGTTTGGTGATTAAGACTAATTGACTAGGGTTTAAAAACAACAAAACTCACTCAGTGACGACTGCAAGATAAAAGCAAATGAAGACTTTTCTCAGGTGCTCTTTTAATGTTGTAGTTAAATCAAAATTGTTAATATTGTTATCCTCTTAAAATTATACATATAAACACCTACTGGCTCTACTATTTGCTTTTAGTACAGTTCCTGGCAACACATTATGAAAACTCAGCTTCTTATTTTCTAAAATACTGCACTTCAACAATGTTTTAGAATCAATAAAATCTTTCCTTCCGAACATAATTAATTTCTGAATAACATCTGACATAACTATGGTGGGATGACAAGGTATTTGCAGGCTAAATCCTTATTCCAATCGATTAAAAAGTAAACAGAAAAAAAAACCTAGAAATGATTATTCAATTTCTAGAATAATCATTTTATGTAAAAATATGGAGCTAAACACCAGAAAAACACAGGTAATGAAATTGAAAGACAATCACAGGTGGGGAGT
>NW_007738454.1:24174-25439 GCF_000696425.1 Galeopterus variegatus | reverse complement strand
GAAATGATTATTCAATTTCTAGAATAATCATTTTATGTAAAAATATGGAGCTAAACACCAGAAAAACACAGGTAATGAAATTGAAAGACAATCACAGGTGGGGAGTTGCAAGAAGTCACGGCAGGGAGAAGTGAGAGACGGAGTGATAAAATGCTTTTTCTGTGTGATAACCATTGTAAATATTATTTTACTTTTAAACTATGTACAATTATTACTTTGATAAAAAATTTAAATTAAAAGAATAAAAGTGAACCACAACGGGGCCGGCCTGTGGCTCACGTGGGAGAGCGTGGTGCTGACAACAAGAAGTCAAGGGTTAAAATCCCCTTACCGGTCATCTTTAAAAAAAAAAAGAAAAGTGAACCACAATTAAGATACAGTGATAAAGTACAGGATATGGAATGAAATAAAACTTTCTCTAAAATCCATAGACACATTTATGTGTCCTTCCTAGCATCTATAAAACCAAATATTGACTGTGAAGCAAGCACAAGTCATCAAAATTCCCAGATGAGTTATCACCAATGAGCATTAAATGACTAAGTTCACCATCTCTTATTTATGAAATAAAACTTCTGAAGAAGTTCCAGAGTGTGACATTCCAGGAAATAAAAAAGATTACCTTCTGACTTTTAAAGTGTCTGAAATATGGAAATAAAAGAGACACAAGAGAAATGGGAAAAATACATTTTTAATCCAAAAAGATGAGGGTACTTCAAAAAGTTCATGGGAAGATTTGTACTGTCTTTTAATTCTTTTTTTCCACGAACTTCTGGAAGTGCCCTTGTGCATATACATTTACAGGCCTCGACGAACTTTTCTCGTAACTTAGATTATTGTGTTATTGGAGCAAGAAGCTCCAGAGGAATAAAAGTACTCATAGTATTTACTTCTGAAACCACCCAGAAACATAAAATAATGATATGAAAAATAAGGTTGCTTAAAAATAGCAATGAAAAACAGTGGGTAATACACAGCAAAATTATTTTTTAAAATTTTAGCAGTCAAGAGTATTTATCCCTCAAACCCAAATCTAACCAGTTAATGTGGGAGTGGTAAAGATTTTTAAAATGATGTGCAAGGGCTGGGCTAGATGTCTTTTGGGTTACAATAGCTTTAGAGTGTATTTCAAAGTTAGGAAGTGTGACGCCTCCAAATTCGTTCTTTTTGCTCAAGATTTCTTTAGCTGTACAGGGTCTTTTGAGGTTCCATACAAATTTTAAGATCATTGTTTCTATTTCTGTGAAGAATGTCATTGGTATTTT
>NW_007738454.1:21357-23900 GCF_000696425.1 Galeopterus variegatus | reverse complement strand
ATTTTTTAACCAATGTTTTATAGTTTTCACTATAGAGATCTTTCACCTCCTTGGTTAAATTTACTCCTAGGTACTTCATTTTTTTGGTAGCTATTGTGAATGGGATTACTTTCTTGGTTTCTTCAGCTATTTTGTTATTGGCGTATAGGAAGGCTATTGATTTTTGTGTGTTCATTTAATATCCTGCTACTTTACTGAATTCATTTATTAGTTCTCATAATTTTGTGGTGGAGTCTTTAGGGTTTTCTATGTATATGATCATCTCATCTGCAAATAGGAATAGTTTGGCTTCCTCCTTTCTAATTTTGATGCCCTTTATTGCGTTCTCTTGCCTTACTGCACTGGCTAGAACTTCCAGTACTATGCTGAATAAGAGTGGGGAAAGTGGGCATCCTTGTCTTGTTCCAGATCTTAGCGGAAAAGCCTCCAATTTTTAACCATTCGATATGATATTAGATGTGGGTTTGTCGTATACAGCCGTTATTGTGTTGGGGCACATTTCTTCTATACCTAGTTTGTGGAGTGTTTTTATCATGTTGTATTTTCTGCACCTACTGAAATGATCATACAGGTGTTTTTTTTTCCTTTATTCTGTTGATCTTATCTATCACATTTATTGATTTGTGTATGTTGAACCATCCTTGCATCCCTGGGATGAATCCCACTTGATCATGATGAATAACCTATTGTTTGTTGGATTCCATCTGCCCGTATTTACTGAGAATCTCCACATTTGTGTTCATTAGGGATATCTGTTGACTGTTTAATCTCTGTCTCTCACAGATAAAATATAAGCTCCACAAGGCTAGGGAACTTTTCTTTTTTAACACTGTGGTACACGAAGCACACAGATCAATGCTGTGTCTAGGACCTAGTGGAGCTTCGGGGAGTCTTGCAGAGAGAGAAAGGTACTCCCAACAGAGGAAACAAAACACTAGCAGAAGAATGAGGGACTATCACAGTGTGTGCACTCAGGGAACTGCAAACACTTCCATATTCATAAAGTGGCAGCAGCTGGGGCTCAAGATGTGAGCAGAGGTCAGGTCATAAAGACCACTATGTGGCCTCTTATGCATCTGCAACTTAACCTAATAATGGGAGATGTGAAGCCACTAAAGAGCTGGACAAGTGCGGGGCGGGGGGGGGGACTGGCAGATTTACATTTTTGTGTTTTATATCATTGTCAGGTCTCCTAGATTCTTAAAAGAGAAGTGTAAGTCTGAGGAAGCCCCACAGGAGTAGAGAATCTATTTTCCTTCCTGACCACTTTAAATTCCAGCCCTTAAAAAAAAAAAAAAAAAATTCTCTCTGCATTGCATGCTGGCTGGGAGGTGTCTCGTGAATTCCTTTGATATGCCAAAATAGAGAAGTACAGGAGGCAAGTATGGGTGAGTGGGAACCACCCCAAGTAAGGGAAAATCTGGGGCTCTGGTCCTAATACCAACTCACCACCCAATATTCTGGAGAAGAGCATACATTTAATGATATCTGTTCAGACTCTATTTTGCAAATTTAATTTTGTTATTCAATTTATCCTTTCTCAATTATATTTAATTGCATGTCGGAAATAAATTTAACTTTCAACAGCATTACACATAACATCATTTCACCACCCTTCACCTCTCAATTAGACATAAAAGAAAACCTATATTTCCCAACCATCTGGTGAACATTAATGATAAGATAATTAGACTCCAAGGAGTTGTTTTGTATACAGAGCTACAAAGTGGCATTCAGCTTTAAGTTCTAACATCATGTGACATATATGAGGCTCCTTAAATGAGTACAACATAATCTAACTGGAATTTTTCTATCTTAATGACTTTATATTTTTATTCAAAACAATTCTGTTCCCAGACAATAACAAGGATTGGTGAGGATGTGAAGAATCTTGAATCCTCATGCACAGTTGATAGAATGATAGAATGGTACAGCCACTTTGCAAAACAGTTTGGCATTTCCTCAACATGTTAAACATAGAGTTACCATACGACCAGCAATTCCACTTATTGGTATATACTGAAGAGAACTGAAAACATATATCCACATAAAAACATGTATATGAATGTTCATAGTATCATTACTCATGATAGCCAGAACATGGACGCAACCACAATATCCATCGACTGGTGAATGGATAAACAAAATGTGGTATATCCATGCAATGGAATCTTACTCAGCAATAAAAATAATGAAATACTAATACGTTCTACAACATGCATGAATCTTAAAAACACTATGCTCAAAAAAAAAAAAGCTACAGACAAAAGCCCATAGTGTATGATTCCATCACCATGGAATGTCCAAAACAGGCAAGTCTATAGAGACAGAAAGTAGACTAGTAGTTGCTTTGACTTGGGAGGTTTCGGAGGAGAAGAATGGGGAGTGATTGCTCTTGGGTACGGGGACTCTTTTGGGGATAATGAAAATTTCTTTCTTTTTTTTTTTTTGTCTTTTTCCGTGTCCGGCAACGGATCGCAACCCTCAGTGTCACCCCCGTACCGGACCGGGACCAGCAACGGGACCGCAACCCTCGGCATTGC
>NW_007738454.1:16448-21347 GCF_000696425.1 Galeopterus variegatus | reverse complement strand
GGAGTCTAATTATCTTATCATTAATGTTCACCAGATGGTTGGGAAATATAGGTTTTCTTTTATGTCTAATTGAGAGGTGAAGGGTGGTGAAATGATGTTATGTGTAATGCTGTTGAAAGTTAAATTTATTTCCGACATGCAATTAAATATAATTGAGAAAGGATAAATTGAATAACAAAATTAAATTTGCAAAATAGAGTCTGAACAGATATCATTAAATGTATGCTCTTCTCCAGAATATTGGGTGGTGAGTTGGTATTAGGACCAGAGCCCCAGATTTTCCCTTACTTGGGGTGGTTCCCACTCACCCATACTTGCCCCCTGTACTTCTCTATTTTGGCATATCAAAGGAATTCACGAGACACTTCCCAGCCAGCATGCAATGCAGAGAGAATTTTTTTTTTTTTTTGTCTTTTTCCGTGTCCGGCAACGGATCGCAACCCTCAGTGTCACCCCCGTACCGGACCGGGACCAGCAACGGGACCGCAACCCTCGGCGTTGCTCCCGCGCCTCGCTCAGCCAGTGAGCGGGAACCGGTCTGTATGTGGGATCCGAACCCTCGGGTGGGAGCACCGCCGCGCTTCCCAAGCAGCGCACTATCCAGTGCGCCACCGGGCCAGCCCTGAAAATTTCTAAAACTAGATAGTGATGATGGTTGCACAATTCTGTGAATATATTGAAAGCCAATGAACACATTTTAAAGGGGTGAATTTTATGATATATGAATATCTCAATAAAGTTGTTATTAAAATAAAATAATTCTATTCTTTATACAAAAAAAATCCTCTAGGTAGTCCATTTCTTTTCTAGTCTCTATCCCCATGCACCTGCAGAGTAACAGCTCATATGCAAAGTTTAGTATATTCCATAATAAGGTGTTTGCTCCCACCTCAGTGTTTCCAGAGCACTTTCTATTCCTCTAAAATAGCTCATCCTGATATATTGTGACCACACATCTATTCCCTCCATTAAGTTGTAGTTCTTCCAGGGTAAGGCTCAAGTCTTAATCATTTGAAATCCTCCACAGTACCAGAGTAAACATATAAAGAAAACACTCAGCAAATGCTTGGGAATAATAAATAAAGGAAAAAATGCTTTCAGAATTAAATACTATGTAGGATTCCAAAACATGGCAGAGCAAAATATAACAAAGTCTTCCAAATCTGTTCAGCCTAAATTGAAACAATTAATGGATTCCAGTTAGTTCTGGATTATTTGGACTATCTACTTTGCGAATTTCTGGCAATGCTTTTTTGATATAAAGTTAGTTTTCTTCTATTATCTAACTACCAGCTAGTCTATTCTAAATATTTCAGTCTGCTGTTCAGAACTTTTTATTTTATTAATAGCAGATTTCCTTTCCCTACATAAAAAAGGAACTGATCTCACTGTAAAGGGAAGTATGGATTCTCTCCATCTTTCCCCTTCTTTCCACATCCTAACCTGTGAGGTAACTCCACAGGGCATAGTTTCAAAACTACTGCCAGTTATTAGAATTGAAGGGCACATCCATTATCACTATTGTGTATCAAACCCATCTCAAACTTAGTGGCTTACAACAATGACAACTTATTTTTCATATTTCTGTGGGTTGGTAATTTGATAGTTCTTCTACTGGTGCTGCCTGTGATTACTTCTGAGGACGCAGTCATTTGTTGTGTGAATGAGGCTGAAAGTCCAAGATGACCACACCCACATCTGAAAATCACCACTGCCTATTGGCGGTGGCACCTCGATTTCCCTCTGTGTGGTCTCTAATTGCCCAGTAAGCTGGACTGGACTCCTTCAAAGCATGGTGATTCAGGTTCCCAAAGGAAGAAGTGAAAGCTGCAAGATCTCTTAAGATGTAGGTTCTAGAACAGCTCTATTCAATAGAACTCTCTGCAATTATAGAAATGTTCTAACACTATGCTGTCCAACACGGTAACTACTAGCTGCATGTAGTTTTTTGGTACTACATANAACTTATTTTTCATATTTCTGTGGGTTGGTAATTTGATAGTTCTTCTACTGGTGCTGCCTGCGATTACTTCTGAGGACGCAGTCATTTGTTGTGTGAATGAGGCTGATAAAGTCCAAGATGACCACACCCACATCTGAAAATCACCACTGCCTATTGGCGGTGGCACCTCGATTTCCCTCTGTGTGGTCTCTAATTGCCCAGTAAGCTGGACTGGACTCCTTCAAAGCATGGTGATTCAGGTTCCCAAAGGAAGAAGTGAAAGCTGCAAGATCTCTTAAGATGTAGGTTCTAGAACAGCTCTATTCAATAGAACTCTCTGCAATTATAGAAATGTTCTAACACTATGCTGTCCAACACGGTAACTACTAGCTGCATGTAGTTTTTTGGTACTACATATATGGCTAGTAAAACTGAGAAACTAACTTTCAATTTCATCTCATTTTAAGTGATTTAAATTTAAACATAAATGATCAGATGTGGCTAAGGGTTACCATCTTAGCACAGTTCTAGAGTTTGCACATCACTTCTGTCACATTCTACTGTTTGAAGCAAGTTATGAGGCCAGCACAGATTCAAGAGAATGGAGAAATATACTTCATCTCTTGATGACAGGAGCAACAACGTCCCTCTGCATAGGGGTTTGGGTGCAGAGAGATATAATTCAATATTATAACAATCTACCACCCAGGATAAGGGGGAAAGAGATGGCTGAGTTGGGGCTGGAGGTTGGTAATATTTTATATAAGTGGTCAGGGAAGGCATCTCAAAGACCTAATGAAAAATGTGAAGGGAGAGAGGGAGCAAGCCATGAGAATATCTGTCAAAAGGGCAATCCAGGCAGAGGGAACAGGAAGTGCAAAGGCCCTGAGGCAGGTGCATGCCCAACTTAGCAGTTGGTACTGTCATAGCTGAATGAAGAATGAGGGTAGCTGTTTCTGTAAAAATGCTTTACATTATAAAATTTAGGGGGGAAATAGTCTTTGTGGTTGGTAGGAGAGGCACCTGGTAACCACATACATCTTCATGGAGCAGACATCTGGCTACCCTGCTGTGTAAGTTCAAATACACTGAGGAGCCCCATTACATTCAAATATACAGAGTAGGAAGGATATCAATCTTCTCAAAAACATGTCAACTCTGAACTGTTTGTTGAAAAAGAAATTGGAATTAGATTAAGGGTAATTATAGGAAAAGCAATTCAAGGAACCAGAATAAACAAAGGTAAGATAATCTGGTCTCTCATTGTTCTATGTACCTTCTGCATGATCACTTAAACTAAATGAAGCCCTAGAATGTCAGATTAATGAAGACCTGATTATAAATATGAGAATTTACTCCCTAAAATCACAGGGTTTTCATTCTCAACAGAATTTCTAAGAGCCCAACATTCCCCTTATTAGAGACCACCCTTTCTCCTTTCCCACCTCTCTGACTCTTTCAAACTCAGGGTGCTCTGGTAGCTGCTGGTGTCCCTCCATGTGCCAGGCAGCAGAATAAGCTGCTGCTTATTCAATTTTAAATGCCTATGGAGAGATTCTCAATTATCCTCCTTTAATGGTCTGGGGACATTTCTCCCCGCCTGCTATAAGTTAGTGGGAAGAACAGGGGATTAAGGGATAAGGAGGCATAAAGCAGTGACTGGCATGGCTTAGGTCAGAAATACTTGCAAGTCAATCAGCTGCTCTTCACTTTCGTCATGAGCATAGCATCAGCTCACTGGAATGGCTGAGTTGCTGTCAAACAAACCGGAGTAATATCAGTTATTCCTGGCAGCACTGGACAGGATCCTGCAAGTCTCTTAATAAAAAAACAGGGGCTAAGGGAAGCTGGAAGGAAAAGGGGGATCCTTGCTACCCAATTCTGAACTAAACTAGCAAGCTGTCACACTGGACTGAGATAAAGGGAGAAGAAATGCAAACGTGGGTGTGGGTGTGTACTGAATTCTGGGTATTATCCCTCCTCTTTGCATAATAACTATTTCCTGTCCTTTCTTCAGTCTAAAGACATCATCCAAACTGTCTGCATATCAACCTGCAAAGTTTGCTAGGATGAACTTTTCTTAAAATGTTCTAGATCATGACGTTAAAATCATAGGTAAATCAGATCCTGACGCTCTCCTGCTTAAAAACCTCCAATGGCTTCCTGTTGCACTTGTAATAAATTCTAATCTTTCTTCCAAGAGCTGGATTTACCCTGCTCTCCAGCCTCGTCTCCTAATAAACCCTAACTTCTAGCTTCAACATCCTTAATTCTGTTCTGAGAATATGCCAAGTTTTTCCCTTTGCAATTTCCCTGTGCAAGTCTGGCCTTTGCAATTCAGTAAACGTTTGCTTCATATCTTCAGTGGCTGGCTCCTTCTCATTAGATTGCAGCATTTGGTACATCTTTTGGGTGATTGAATGAAGAAATGAGTAAACTGACATAAATGAAAATGTGGGACTTCAGGAAGCCTTTGTTAGAAGTGAATCAAGGAAGAAAATCTCCTGGGAAATGAGGGCATGTAATATAGAGCAGGTCTGTGTGATAAAGCAGAGTGGAAGAACTTCAAGCAGAAGGGAGGGAAGCCATCATCTCCTTGTAGTCTTCACAGAAGTTTTTCTCAAGATACAATATCTGTGTGCTTTCTTAGAAATCTCACTGACCCTCACTGGTGAAAGTCAGAGAAATGCACCGGGGTCACCTTGCTGACCCTTTAGGGACCCAGCTCCACTGTCACCTGCACATCAGCATAAACTTCAGCCCTCCCTCCACTGTGCTGCCACAGAGCTTGGCAACCACTTCACTGGAAAACCCACCACGCTCTCCTGCCACGACTTCTCTGTGGACCCGATGCCCGCACCAGACTGAGCCCCCACTGAAGGTGCACGTCTTTGTCACCAAGGGAACAGTGGAAACTCAATGAGTTTTTGTATGAAGGAATAAGAAGATGTTAAAAA
>NW_007738454.1:15367-16049 GCF_000696425.1 Galeopterus variegatus | reverse complement strand
AAAAATACTGCTTTGTGGTATAGTAAATCCAGATAAAGATGTGCAGCCAAAAAAGCTCAGTCCATGCCACGGGGGCACACCCCTTACCTACCATGAGCCCTTGAGTTTGTCCCTTAACTTCTCTGCATGTTAATAATAAAATCTCTCATTCTACTAACTTCCAGGTGAGACAGTGAATGGGGACATATTTTGAAACTATTCAGTGCTGTAGAATGACAAGTTACTATTAAGATGATGCTAATCTAAAGCCTTACCATCAGTCTCAGCTCTTTTCCAACATTGATTTTCTTTCCAAAGCCTCTATTTGCTGTTTTTAGTGGAGGAAAGTTCTAGCCATTTTATCTATAACACTGGATGACCAACACCAGTACCCGACCCTCCATTTGCAGAAACAAGTGAAATTCATTAATTTAACTCTTCTAAAGGATAAATTATTTCATTATTTAAAAAATGAAATTTTGTGATTCTACAAGATTAAGCCAAAATGTTTGGTAAGCAGAAAACTGTGTTGCAAGACTCTTATGTCACTTCAGATCCTTAGAAAGCAAAGAAATAAATCTGTCTTTTTGTGAACCAATTTGTTTCAGAACAAAACAGCAAAGCAAACTGTGGAGCGGTAAGAATGGTCAGCTAGTTCACACCACACACACTAATTTGATGCAAATATCAAATTTCTTGTACT
>NW_007738454.1:5072-15165 GCF_000696425.1 Galeopterus variegatus | reverse complement strand
TGCTTTCTGAATTCCCATAATGCCATGGAGTTTCAGTATTTCCATGCTAACAATATGAAGTTCACAGAAAAGAGGGACAAAAGTGAGAAATCACAGGCCAGCGTGCAGTGAAGCTCCACTTTCACACATTGCTGGAGGTGGAAATTTGGTTCACTCATTTGGGAAAGTAGGCTGGCAATACATCAAGAGTCATTACTATGGTCATATTGCGTAAAACAAGAATTTCACCTCTGGGAATACATCTTAAGAAAGTGATCTAGAAAAAGCTACAAGCAAAAATGTGTTTCTTATAACATTATTTATGACATAAAAAAATTGAAAGCAACTTAAATATCCAACACCTGGAAAACATTTAAGTTCATTACAGTATGGCCACACTAGGGACCATTATGTAACCTTGAAAATTATTGTGATAATGACCACATACCGATGTGAAGAAATGAGCATGACATATATCTAAGTGAAAAAGACAGGATAAAAACTGTGCACCTATGAAAACAATATGAAAGGTAAATAAACAAAAAGGAAATAATGCAAAATAAAAATGGTTGTTATTGTGTTAAAATTATGGAAAATTTTCTATTCTTTATTTTATAAAATTTAAAATGTTATGATTTTCATAATTAAAAATTATAGTTCTGGGCCAGCCCGGTGGCGCATTGCTACAGTGCGCCACTTGGGAGCGCGGCGATGCTCCTGCCGAGGGTTCGGATCCCACATACAGACCGGCCGCTCACTGGCTGAGCGAGGTGCGGGTGCAACACCGAGGGTTGCGATCCCGTTGTCGGTCCCGGTCCAGTACGGGCACGACACTGAGGGTTGCGATCCGTTGCCGGTCACGAAAAAAGACAAAAAGGAAAAGAAAAAAATTATAGTTCTAACAAAGGAATGCCTAATAGAATCAAGCTTATCTAACATTGAAAGAATAACTACTTTTAAAGAACAGCATTATTAAAAATTACAAATGTGTTTCAGAAGCCTGCTTTTTGCATCCGTAACAATCATAAATCTTTCTTATGTCTTATTTAAATGACCTCTCTGAAGCTAGATTTATAAAATGTAATACATGACAACGTAGTTATTGAATGACAGAATTCATATATTTAAGCTACTCCCCACATTTGTTAGAAATCTTAACTTACCTAGCTTTCAGAGGTATCAAATTCCTACAGGAGAGAGAAGCACAAACACTGGGAGAATCTGGTAATATCCAGCACAAACACGCAAAATAATAAACTATACTTTCAAAGCTATCTCAACAATCAAAGATATGCCAATTTATTTTTCCTCATGTAAAGATCTTTCCCATTCTTGATTGGAACAATTTAGGCAGTAGACAGAAAAAGGGTAACCTCTTACCTGATTACACTATTAAAGTATAAAGTATAATTGTATTGGTTACTATTCTTAAACTTCAAGCATGTCATGTAATCAAAATTATTTCTAGCTCTTGAGAAAAGATTCTTGCTTTTATTTCTAAGTCAGCTATTATCTTTATTAAAGATTCAGCTAAAGCAGAAATATTTTCAAAATGTAATATTCTTTAGTACATGAACAAGTAAAAAGGGATTATTCACAGATAAAGTGATAAAAGGAACATTCACAGCAAAAGACGTGTTCCCTTCAGGTCTATTTCAGTTAGTCAACATTCGACAAATATTTGAGTTTCTAGAGTACCAGGTACAGACAAAGAGACAACAGAAAGTAAGTAAGTAACTATGTTAGAAGACAATCAATGCTGTGGAAAACGAGAAATAGAGCAGTGTAAGAGAGATTAGGAGTGCTCAGACGGGGCTTATAATTCAAGGAAGGGGTTACATTTCAAGTAGAAAAGTTGGAGTAGGCTTCAAGCAAACCTTTGAAAGCAGTGAAGGAGTTAACACTGCAGACAGTGGGAAAGAGCATTCTAGGCACAGAAGGCAGCACGGCACTGTGATTGGAAACACAGCAAGGGACCAGCGTGGCTGAAACCAGTGTTTAAGGGCAGAAACAGCAAGAGACGAGATGAGCTAGGTGTGAGCGACAGCTAGGTCAGATCATGTAGGGCCTTTAGACCGACAGAATTCATATATTTAAGCTACTCCCCACATTTGTTAGAAATCTTAACTTACCTAGCTTTTAAAGGTATCAAATTTCTACAGGAGAGAGAAGCACAAACACTGGGAGAATCTGGTAATATCCAGCACAAACACGCAAAATAATAAACTACACTTTCAAAGCTATCTCAACAATCAAAGATATGCCAATTTATTTTTCCTCATGTAAAGATCTTTCCCACTCTTGATTGGAACAATTTAGGCAGTAGACAGAAAAAGGGTAACCTCTTACCTGATTACACTATTAAAGTATAAAGTATAATTGTATTGGTTATTATTCTTAAACTTCAAGCATGTTATGTAATCAAAATTATTTCTAGCTCTTGAGAAAAGATTCTTGCTTTCACTTCTAAGTCAGCTATTATCTTTATTAAAGATTCAGCTATTTACAGTAGAAATATTTTCAAAATGTAATATTCTTTAGTACATGAATGAGTAAAAAGGGATTATTCACAGATAAAGTGATAAAAGGAACATTCACACCAAAGGATGTGTTCCCTTCAGGTCTATTTCATTTAGTCAACATTCGACAAATATTTATTGAGCTTCTAGAGTACCAGGTACAGACAAAGAGACAACAGAAAATAAGTAAGTAACTGTGTTAGAAGACAATCAATGCTGTGGAAAAAGTAGAGCAGTGTAAGAGAGACTAGGAGTGCTCAGACGGGGCTTATAATTCAAGGAAGGGGTTACATTTCAAGTAGAAAAGTTGGAGTAGGCTTCAAGCAAACCTTTGAAAACAGTGAAGGAGTTAACACTGCAGACAGTGGTAAAGAGCATTCTAGGCACAGAAGGCAGCACGGCACTGTGATTGGAAACACAGCAAGGGACCAGCGTGGCTGAAACCAGTGTGTAAGGGCAGAAACAGCAAGAGACGAGATGAGCTAGGTGTGAGCGACAGCTAGGTCAGATCATGCAGGGCCTTTAGACCATTTTGAGGACTGTGGCTTTTACTCTGAATCAGACAGGAAGCCACTGCAGAGTTAGATTTATTCTATTAGGAACATTCTGGCTGCTGTGCTGAGAATACCAGAGATAGATGAGCAGTGAGAGGTGGAAGATTCAGATTCTATATTTTGAACAGAGACCTAACAAGATTCTGTACCAGACTGAATATGTGAGAAAGACGGGACTGAAGATGCTTATAATTTTTACCTGAGCAACTGAAACAGGATTCCTATCAATTGAAATGGGGAAGACAGAATAGAACAAGTTTGAGGGTCCACTTCAGGAATTCGGTTTGGACATGTTAGGTATAAGCTATCTACTAGACTCCCATGTGGAGATGCCATGTAAACAGATATATGTTTGGGAGTGGCTGGCATGTAGATGGCAGTGGAAGGAGTGGGTATAGAGAAGTTAGCATGGCCCAACACCTGGTGCCTCCTAATTTTAGGAGACTGGAGAGAGAAAGAGGAACCAGAAAAGCCAACTGAGAAGGAGCTATGAGTGAGGTGAGAAGAAAATCAAGAGCATATGGTATCCTAGAAGCCAAGTAGAGAGAGTGCAGAGGAGCAGTTAGTGACTCAACAGGAAAGGTAAGGACTGAGAAAGGACCACTGTTCAAAGCTCAGCCAACACTAACAAACTGAGTCATGACAAGTTACAACGACGGGCATGTAACTCAGAGTGGGGCTCAGGAGGGTTATTTACTTGAGGAGCCAGAGGATGCTTGAAGTAAGTTTTAAGAGGCTTTCATTACTGTAAAGGTGTTAACGTTTTACATATGTTAGAACATATACATTAATGTACTTGATACAAGCAGGTCTGATTATATCATTTTCAGAGCCCAGTGCAAAGTTAAACTGTAGGACCCCTTATGCAAATATTACTAAGAGTTTCAAGATGGTTGCAGCAGATTATTAAAAGAAGTGCAGGGACCTTTTAAGAGCAGAGCCCTAAACAAGTGAATGGGACACCCCAGAAGCTGGTCCTAGATGCAAAGCATCTAAGCTGTAACACACAGAGGTATTGCTGATACAGCAGACTTTGGATTTCAAAAAAAAAAGCACTTAACTGCTTACTAGAGGATACAAACAGAAAAAAATAAATGATAAAAACATAAGGAGAATCTGCTAGAACATAATTTACTTTTTTCCCCAATTTGCTTTCAAAGCTAAATCAGCATATATGGATCTGAAGTCATTATAGTATGACAGCAAAAAAGGGCAGAAGAGTCATTAAATTTGATAGCACTAATAAAACTACATGAAAAAAGGGAAAGAAAGCAGGCTTACTTCCCATTGGTATTCAGATGAAAAAGAACAGCAAAAAAGGGCAGAAGAGTCATTAAATTTGATAGCACTAATAAAACTACATGAAAAAAAGGGAAAGAAAGCAGGCTTACTTCCCATTGGTATTCAGATGAAAAAGAAAAAAAAAAAACTCCTTCATAGTGCTTTACAAGTTTTGGTTAACATCCCTAAATGAACAGTTAATATATAAATTCATTTCACTTCCACACCACCGACATCAAAAATAATGACTGAATCAGAATACTAAGTATGAATGCTAAAACTGAGACAGGAATCCTCCAGCCTTTCACAGTAATAAAATAGTCTTCCACTCTACGGTCTTTAAAATACATGCACACAAATGTATTCCTTCAACCAGCAAATATATGTAGTGCCTATTATTATCAGGCACTGTATTAGTTGCTGAAGTTGCATTTTCTGTCTTTATAGCCTTATTCTAAAGTATAATCAAAAAGGGAGGTAAGCAGCAACTCTTGCTCTATTGCATACTCTAAGACATGCAAGGCTAATTTGGAGGATTTTCTCCCCCAGGATTTTTGATAAGACTCTTTAGTGATTGCTTACTTATTCCAAGGATTCTTTCAGCTCAAAGGCTATTTGCTCTGTGGGGCCATTCACAATCTCCCCAAGCACAAATAATTGTGATTCATCTGTACCTCCCTGACTCTGTTTCCATGCCCATATTGCAGTGTTTTTGTTATACGCTGTAATTTCTTGTCTTTAAGCCTGTCTTTGCTGCTAGATGGTGAGCTCAGTGACAGCAAAAACAGTCTTACTGACTGATACATGCTCAATACCTAGCAAAATATGTGGCAAACACCACATTCATGTGCAGCAACGTTTCCTGAGTGAATAAATGAACTGGTAGGTAAAAGAGATCGTCTCTCAGGTAAATATACAAAGAGGTTGCTCATTAGGACTTGCCTGGATAAAGGGGTGGACTGTATCAATTGATTTCACAGACCTCTATTTCCTGCCTACATTTGTTGTCCACTCTTAATTTCACCACCAGAGAGTGATGGCTATTAGGCTGCCTGGCCTCTCAGTCTACACTTGGATATTTTGTGGCCCTTTGGGGTGAGGTTCCAAATACATATAGCAGGCTTAGGAGACAAGTCCAGATTCAGACATGTAAATGGGGTCTGGCAGGTAGTTGCAGGCTTACTTAGACAACTGCTGCTTCAGACCTGCACACAAGTAACAGCTTTACTAGCAGATCTTAAGCAGCTGTGCATTTGGTAAGAACAAAGTCAACATGGGTGGCAAATGTTGGAGGGGAACTTTCAAAAAGTTAAGAAAAAAGGCCAATTTCCCATTTTAGGTAATTTTATAACATAGCAAGATCTCAAAATTACAGGTTTGCAGGCAACATCTCAGATTATTTTAGTTGGGGAAAAAAACCCTACCACCCCCCCCCCAACACACACACAGAGCCTAAATTTAATTGTGATGTATAGTTGTTTTAAAGACAGTGTTAGAATTTGTTATTTTAATGAGTAAGTCTGCTTACTCGTATAGAATAAGATTTGAATACAGGAATTAAATTGAGTTAAGTAAAGGACACAGTAGCCCTGAGGGAAAAGACAAACATACAAGAAATTATACCTGAATCATGCATTTTCAATTATTCTTGGTCATTTGCTTTTCTAAAATCAAATGTGCATTCTATTGGAGGAAGGGTGTTAGAGATCTGATAATTGCCTCCAGACAACTTAATATTTACATTGTTATGAAAACGAAGTGCAAATTGAACAGTAAAGACTGCATCTGCAATTCTACCCAATCTTAGAGTATTTGACCAAAGTAAATCCATAACATTGCAGATAAGGACTATATACATTGTAGGTGCCTCATAAGTAATTGCTGATTGAATGATAACCTCACATTCTTAAAAGTGAAGTTGCATGTAAGTGACCTCACTTTCTACAAAACTTTAAAAATGATACTAAAATTTTGATTAAAGTCATTAGATGGGAATATTCAACTTTATCCATTTATTTTATCCATTAATTTTAGAACGATCATTAAAAACACTCTATTAGGGCTGGCCAGTTAGCTCAGTTGGTTAGAGCACAGTGTCACAACAGCAAGGTCAAGCGTTTAGATCCCTGAACTGGTCAGCCACCAAAAAACCACAACAAAAACAACAATCACTATATATAATAAAGCAGTAATTTATTTTAACACTTGAGGGAATTATATATGTACTTACATGAGAAAAATAATACTGTTTTTCTGTTTACCAAACTAGTTCTTATAGAGACTGGAAGATGACCCCTGTGTAATTGAGCAGGTTAATCTTAGACAGCAATTGGGGGTAGTTCTGTTGGGCTGCATTAGATGGTAAATAACAGTAATTTATAAGCTGTTTTTCTGTTTACCAAACTAGTTCTTATAGAGACTGGAAGATGACCCCTGTGTAATTGAACAGGTTAATCTTAGACAGCAATTGGGGGTAGTTCTGTTGGGCTGCATTAGATGGTAAATAACAGTAATTTATAAGTAAAACTGTGTTATTAATAACTGTATTATTAGTACAGTTTTATTTAATTAAAAAGGCTCATATAGCCTAGATAGTTTTAAACAAAACAAAGCCTTACGACTTCTTCTTCTTATTATTATTATTATTTAATGCACCTGCCTATGGGTATACATTGAACAAAGTATTTATTATTGCTGTTGCTGAAAATATATAAATGTTCTGAGTCACTGGTTAAAACATCCAAGAAAGTATAAGCATTTAATTAAAGGTCCAAAATACACTGATGTTTCATAATATCAGTTCCTGGAGTATTTACACTACAGAAGGAAAGGATGCCAATCAGGAATCACTCATTTCAATGTGTAAGAAAGAGGTTTTAAGCAGAGGCTGTGCTATGGGGCTTTGTGCTTGCTTACTGCCTGGGCTGCTACATTTTTTTCCAGCAGCATCTCACTAGCTACTTTGCTTTTCTGCTTTGTTTCTGGTTTGTAGAATGTTTCTCATGCTTTGGAGCACAACTATGCTACACTTAGTTTTTTGTTTTCTATATTTTATCTATAATTGCTAGGTGTTTAAATAAAATGGGGACTTTGAAGCATGATCTTACAGTATCATTTTAACTGGAAGTCTCAGAGGTCTCACCTAAAGAATTAAATGTATAATACTCCTTTGGGATATAGCCAACAAATGACAATTATTAAAATATGTCACTGAGGTGCAGGGGGTGTGCCTTATTGCTCTTTGTACATAATTATCAATTTTAACATATGAGGCATTCAGTGAATAGTATGGGTGAATGGGCAGATGGACAGATGGATGGATGGGTGGACAGACAGACAGATTGATGAATAGATGGATAGATGGATGAATGGATGATAAAGTGTTTGGCACTGCCATTTTCAAAGGATAGATATGAATAAGTGTGATTAAATCATTGATGTATGTATAAAAGACAAGAATATTTAAATATAGGTAGAAATCAGAGGACTGAAAATATACGAGTTTCTATAAACCAACCCCTGTGTATCCAGGGTGACTGCATGCATAAATCTGAGATACCAGTCTTTTACTATAGTTATCTGTGACCATGGAAGCAGATTGGACCCAGAATAAAGTCATGCAAATGTAAGATAATGCATATTAATTTTGTTCCTTTATTTATAAATTATGGCAACATTCAAATATCGACAGCCTTTAAAGTAATTAGGTTCATGGTTAAACATTTATAATTTGCCTATTAACCTTTGATAAGTTAACTAAAGGCACTACCTGAAGATATATCTTATAGGCGTGGCCTTTCCATGATAAGCTGTTTTCTTTCTTTAAGAAGAAATAAATCATCTTCCAATCTCTAGACTCATATCTTATCTTTTATAAATTCTCAAAAATATTATTGTTTCAATGACTTCATCCAATTTCCTGAGTAGTCTAAGGTATCTTTTAAGCCAATAGGCTAAAATGGTAAATCTAAGTTATGGCATTAAAACTCACACTGCCCAAACCTAATGAATTTAAGGAAAAATACAAAATGCAGACCTGGAGCAACTAAATGTTAAAATATACTAGAAATACAAGTTCTAGTTTACAGAATAACTCCAGTGGCTATTGCTTATTGAGCACCTACTGCATGTACTATGCTAAGTGGTTTATGCTAGGGTACTTCAAAAAGTTCATGGAAAGATTCATATTAAATTTTAATTCTCTTTTTCCACAGACTTTTTGAAATACTCTTGTATATACCGATGGGCATAAACTGATGACTAAAGAGATTTAACAGTATGCTCTAAATCCTGGATCATAGAGCTAGTGAGGAAAGGAGGAGGGAATTGAAACCGGGTATACGTAAGCCCATGTGCTAGGTGCCCAACATAAGGTGCCTCTGAATATAGGATAATAACCCACTATCCAAATGAGAAGAGCCCCTCCCCCCCAATTTTTCAATCAACTTGAATTTATAAACTGTGAGGGATATAAGTAAATTAATCAGATGTCCACTTAGCATTATTTTATTCAAATTCTTCATATGATTCTTTGACATCAGATTTTGATATCACTGGAAGCACTTGACAGTTCAGCATGCAACAACTCTACATCCATCGAAGGTACTAAGATAAAGCTTTTTTTTTTTTTAACTTTATAGATAATGATGCCACTGGAAATTTTAATGCACAACTAAAGTGCCTGTTTGAGTAACATTAGCACATGTGGTTTTCAGATGCATCTTGTGGATGTATATGTGTCCAGTCCACAATATAAAGATATATGATACTGCTTTTTAAATTGACATTTAAAAGCCTTGTGTACAAAGGTATTCACAACCAGCATTTATGAGATTACCTGTCTTGGAATAACTAACAAATCAGTGTTTATTTGTCTTCTTAAAAATAGTTCCCTCTGGTAATCTCTAGACATCTTAAATTAGTATTGAAAGGTTATGTCAAATTAATTACTATTATGTTGTTTAAAGTAAAGTAATTCACACAGCTACCTGTAAGAGTAGAGGATGAATTAGAGTATAATTCCCCCTCTTTTTATGGGGAAATTTTAGGGAATAAAAAATCTTGCCTAATATTAGTAAGCCATTTAAAGGTTGATTTTGATTGATTCTAATTATGTACATTTAACCTGGAAGGCAAGAGTTCTTTAAAGTTAAAAAAATTTTTTTTAACTTTATTATGACAATTAAAGACCTAGAAAGCAGGAGATCAGAGAAAAAAAAAATTCTTATAGAGTCTATGATAATAGACAAAACTAAAAGAAAAGGAAAAAGAAGCAAACTTGTTTCAGCACGCTAAAAATATGTCTGTGGAAAAATTAGTTTAAAAAGTTATTTTACGGGCTGGCCCGGTGGTGCACTGCTACAGTGTGCCGCTTGGGAAGCGCGGCAGTGCTCCCGCCGAGGGTTCAGATCCCACATACAGACCGGCCGCTCACTGGCTGAGCGAGGAGCGGGGGCAACACCGAGGGTTGCGATCCCGTTGCCGGTCCCGGTCCAGTGTGGGTGCGACACTGAGGGTTGCGATCCGTTGCCGGACACGAAAAAAGACAAAAAGACAAAAAAATAAAAAATAAAAAAAAGTTATTTTACATTCTGTTTAAAGCTATGTCATAATGTTATAATCAAAAAGAGTTCCATAATCCCTTAAGGAAAAAAGGTTGGAAATAAATGTGTACCTGAACCAAAAGCATGCCTGAATTATAACCAAGGGAGCAAAACTGAGGAGTAGAAAAACAGATGATCGGGCAAAAACAACCAGAGA
>NW_007738454.1:0-4627 GCF_000696425.1 Galeopterus variegatus | reverse complement strand
AAAAAGAGTTCCATAATCCCTTAAGGAAAAAAGGTTGGAAATAAATGTGTACCTGAACCAAAAGCATGCCTGAATTATAACCAAGGGAGCAAAACTGAGGAGTAGAAAAACAGATGATCGGGCAAAAACAACCAGAGATTTGGGATAACAATGTACAGTTCATAGCTTAGCCACAATCCTTTTTGGAAATGATTTTTCATAACACAGAGAACAGGAACGATGAGTTTCAGGACAAGCACAGACTCTCCCCCTGAAGGTAAACTCAATGTAAACAAGGGTTGTATCTGTTTTCCGTACCAGTGTCTTTCTGGTGTCTTTGAAACTGTCAGGCACATAAGAGGCAAATGGTAAGTATTTGCTGGAAGTAGGGTGGGATGAAGACTCAGACTTCATTAAACCACACTGTGCCTCTCATTTTCCTCCACTCCATATGAGGGGCCTGGACTTATTTCTATCAGTTCTAATAATTGGTAATTCTAAGTTATACATGCACACACTCTAAATAAAAATTTCTCCTGAAAGAAAGAATCGGAAAGCAGAGAAAAAGGACATCTCCAAGGATTTAAAAAAAAAAAACTGTCCTGAAACATAGAGAAAACATGTATAACACCCATAAAAGACTTTGACTTTAAGAAAAACTTCAGAATAAATTAGAGAATTAGGGTCATGCAGCTAGTCAGAGCCAGCTCTTAAAGGAATTTATTTCTTATTCCTGCTCAGTGTCTTTTTCTCTACCATACCCTACAGGAACAATGCTCACTCACATCTTTAGCCCAAAATTATCACACATATAAGGAGACAACCATCACACTCTACCCCTCTCCAGGGCACCCTAGACCCCAGGGCCACACACAATTCACAGTAGATTATCTACATTATAGATCTTGTATCTCACATTTAAAAAGGACACATGAACACTAGACTATCAAGCCTATACTCCCAAAGCAACAGCAAATGCCATGACCTAAAAAGAAAATATGAAAAAAATCATGCTTTAAGCTTTTATTTCTCTCTTGAGCTTTTCCTTTCTGTATAATTCATAAGGGCAAGTCAGATGTGATGCCAATTAATATACGTATTAACATGTGAAGACCACCCTGGAGAGGGACACAGAATCCTCCAGTCCTGTTGCTTCAGCAATGACCTATATAGAAAGCTTACCCCAAACCCAAGCACACTTTTCTGTGCAGGATCAGGTTCTACGAGGAAGCAGATAACTGGTGATTTTTTCCCCTATGAACCCCGTGAATTGATTTATTCAACTAATGCATACTGACTGCAAATTTAGTGGAAAGTGAGAACTATATACCAAAATATTAGTCCTTGAGAATATGTTAATGTTCATTTTTTTGTCCATTTTCAAAAGGCAGCTAAAGAAATATACAGGGTGAGAAAGGTGGCTTCAAATTTTTCTGTAAGCCAAGAGAGTGACACTAGACAGCAAAGAAGAGGGGGCAGAAACCAATAAAAATAAAACCAAAACATGAGACTGTATCCCCAAAGTGCTTAGAATGGTGCTGGCACATAAGTAGTTCGGTAAGTCTGTTTTGAATGAAGGATAAGTATACTCGGAGTCAGACAGACCGAGGTTTACACCCTGACACTGCTAACTGCACGCTTAAGTAATGGTGGGTAAATTGCTTGAGGTCTGTGATTCGTAAGGTCCTTAAATGTAAAATTCAGATAACAGAACAGGATTTTTGGAAGATGAAATGAGATAGTGCGATACATACCAATGTACCAGGTATGTCACAAGAACTTAAAACAGTAGCAATTATATTATTACCATTTCATTCCTATATGGGCTGAATTGTGCCCCCCACCCCACAATTTATATGTTGAAGTCCTAACCCCCAGAACTCAGAATGTGACTGTATTTGGAGATAAGATCGTTACATTAAAATGAGGCCTTTAGTGTGAACCCTAATCCAATATGACTGGTGTCCTTATAAGAAGACAGAATTTGGACACAGATAAATACAGAGGGAAGACCATGTGAAGACACAGGGAGCAGACAGCCATCTACAAGCCAAGGAGAGAAGCCTCAGAAGAAACCAGCCTCACTGACACCTTGATCTTGGACTTCTAGCCTCCAGAATTGTGAGAAAATAAATTTCTGTTGTTTAAGCCACCCAGCTGATCGTACTTTGTTATGGCAGCCCTAGCAAACCAATACACTTCCCTACCAACTTTACTCTAAAATCTATTCCATAATTTATTCCTGCTAGGATCTTAGCCTGCTTTGTCCTCAGAATTGGGTATGAAGCTTTGTCAAAACATTAATAATACATAATATTTTGAAAGGCTACAGTTTTGGATCCTTGATAAATTGACAGGCAGACTACAAGAGATCACAATAAAGTATGATAGAATCTAGAATCAACATGAACTTCTACAAAGCATTATTCCAGTGAGAACATAACAATGAAATGAGAAACAAGCCAGCCCGATACTGAGAAACTCTGTTATCCACATAAACCATCTAACACAGAACTCACAAAGTTAAAGAAGTACAGGCTGTTAGATAGAACTCCTGGTGAGACCAGCTTACTGGTAAAGAACATCCCTCAATAGTACTCTGGATCATAGACAATATGCTAAGTAATGGCAATTGTGATTAAAAAAAAAAAATTAAATTAACAGTAACCTGAGAAAAGTCCATAACCAGGAACCAAGAAATTTAGAAAACAGGGCTAACCTCTATCCAACTTATACTATTCCTCTCCTCCACCTCCAACTGAAGGTATTTTGAGTAGGTTTAAAACTCAGAGATAAAAGGACCATGAAAGCATCATCTTTATATTAGAATCCCAAACTGTAGCACCATTACCCTCCCTTCTCGTAATCATCACTTGTGCATCTGGCTCTCTCTCCTGCTCATGGTGATTGCATTTTCCATGCAGGTGATCTCTCCGCTACCCCAGCTTCTCAGCTCCTTGACCTGCTCTTTTTGAAGGACTTTGCTCTCCACCTGAATGTGCAGCTCACTTTCAGCAAAAGACACTAGATATTCTCATTAACGATAAATGCACCCTTCCACAAACTTGATTTCTAACATCGCTCCTTTAACCACCACCACCTTTCTTTACAGTTCACGCCCCCCACTCCCCCAACCCAATTACTCAGCCCCACTGGAGTGTCCAATTCACTGACTTCTAACACCATTTTACTGTCCCTCATCCCTCTCATATCCTCACACCTCCTCTTACCCAGAATCAATTTCAAGTCCAATCATAACTATAACTTCCTTGTATAATCCTTTATCTCCCTCCCCATCTTTTTAGCCATCACATTTGCTTGGCTAAATTCAACTCTCAACTCCTCACCTTCCCTAAAACCCTAAAACAATTGAACCTGGATGAAGAAAAACATTGACACTGGCTGTTTTCACTTTAAGTTCATGACCACTGATCTCAAGTGGACCCTTCCTGTTGCCCTCAAGTTTTGTTAAAAATTCCTAGTTTACTAACTCACCCACTTTTAGACTATATTTTCTACCTTTTCTCTCCTCAAACCTCTACATCTTCCTTCTTCAGTTGATGATCTTGCTGCTTATTTCATTGAGAAAATACAGGCAACAAAAAGAGAACATCATGTTCCCACACCCAAATCCACCAACCTGCTTTCATCTGTACCCACATATTCCCCGTTCCCTCCCGTTACAATGGATGAATTCTTCCCCCGCCTACCCAAGACCAACCGCTCCACCTGTGCACAGGCTCCCACCCTGCCACTCTTCCTACATAGCACCCTCTCTCTTGCAACATTGGCTTTTCCCACTTTACAGAATCATTCCCATCAGCATAGAACATGCTGAATCATTCCCCATCTTTATGAAATCATTACTTGACCCTACAGTCTCCCACCAGCTACTGCTTCATTTCTCTATTACCTTCCTTATAAAAATCCTTGAAATGGTTTTCTATACTTCTTCTGCCCATATTTTCTCCTGAATCTACTCCAATCATGCTTCCAACTTCATCAAGCCACTGAAATAACTCCTGTCCAAGGTCGAGACTGTCATTAGATGGTTAATTTTCTGTCCTCATCTTATTCAACTTCTCAGCAATATTTGGTTTTTGTGATCACACCCACCTTTGTAAAATACTTTCTTCCTCTGGTATCCTAGACTCTGCTCTCTCTTGGTTCTTCTACTCTTCTGGTTCTGCCTTCTCAGTCTCCACATCTTCCCAACCTTCAAACATGGAGCTCCTTAGGGCTCATCTCTTAGAATTCTTTTTTCTAACTATAACCACTTGCTGGGTGATCTCATCCAATTCCGTGGCCAATAAATAGGCTGACAGTTTTGATCTCTAGCCCTGACTTTCTCCTAACTTTATATTTGTATATCCAAATGCCTAATAAACATCTTAAACTTAACATGTCAAAACCAAACTCTTGACTTCCGTCCCCAGACTATTCCTTCAGCAGTTTTTCCTGTCTCCCTAAATAGTACTACCATGTTCCATTTGTTTTACCCCAAAATCTTTGACTCCTGACACCCCAGACTCTTTCTTCCACATCACACATAACAATCCATCAGCAGATCCTGATTCTTTCCTAATATATTCAGAAGCCAGTTACTCCCCTCTATCTCTACTGCTATACGCTGGTCCAAGTCACCACC
>NW_007738453.1:43801-44008 GCF_000696425.1 Galeopterus variegatus | reverse complement strand
GGAAGGAAGGAAGGAAGGAAGGAAGGAAGGAGGGAAGGAGGGAGCTACCTAAACAGTAACTGCATGAGGTGATGG
Source organism: Galeopterus variegatus (assembly GCF_000696425.1). Lineage (NCBI taxonomy): Eukaryota > Metazoa > Chordata > Mammalia > Dermoptera > Cynocephalidae > Galeopterus > Galeopterus variegatus. The sequence continues at coordinate 43,933 of NW_007738453.1, read as the reverse complement.
ATGTGTTAATTCTCCTAATTGTGATGATTATTTTACATTGTATTCATACATCCAGTCATCAAGTTGTATATCTTAAATTCATACAATTTTTAACTGTAAATTATATATTGATAAAAATGAAAAATAAAATAA
>NW_007738453.1:40737-42492 GCF_000696425.1 Galeopterus variegatus | reverse complement strand
AAGAGGCAAGGACTAAATTCTCCCCTAGAACACCTGAGGGATCCACACCCTGATTTCAGTGCAGTGACACTGATTTAAGATTTCTGGCCTCTGGAACTGTGACAGAGTAAAGTTTTAGCCCACCAACACTGTAGTAATATTTTCAGAAGCCATAGGAAACTAATACAATTGGTTTAAAGTACAATAGATTTTTTTTAAATGAAGTAAATTCTGAAAATATTTTCCAGTAGAGGAAAAAAAAAAAAAAAAAAAAAAGAAAACATTAACAAAGACAAGGAAACTTTAAAAGGGTAGGGTATCAAATACATAATCAAGAATTAAGGTAAAATAAAAAGCAGAAGTAAAAATAAAAACAACAATGATAATAACATCAGTTCATTCATTTATTAGGTATATACCAGATATAGTGCTAAGAATTTAAGATAACTTATTTAATTTTCAAGATAATTTGATGAAAAAATGTGGGACAATATTATCTCCATTTTATAGATGAGAACATTTTTAAAAGTTTCAAAATCATAACCTTGTAATACAAAAAGTAATAAAAAAGAAAATAACTGAAAATGAGAAAAAACAACACCCAGAAATACACACAAACATATAGGAAACTCACTCTAAATTTTTGAGAAAAAGCATCGACTATGAGATAAGTATATATTTATCCCTATAAGAAAAATGAATCCAATTTAATAAAAACGGTTGCATGTATTAAAGATGATGTAAAGACATGTCTCTATGGAAATATATTGGTCTTATCTCAAACCAAGAAATGGAGTCTAATTACACCACCCCAAAATCCATCAAAACAATAGAAGACTTGAGAGGAGCAGCAAATGTGGAATTTTCACTTAAACTATTCAATAATGGGTATAACATATGGCTTCATAAATAGTCATTTGGGCAACCAAAAAAGTACTCATAATTCCCTGGGTCCAAAATTATTTTCTTATTCGGCATTTCATCCACATTCTTCTAAACTCAACCCCCTTAAAGGCCCTTTTTGCAACCCTGAATCCACCTAAAAACGTAGGTCCTGAGAAGGTAATTTGGATCTCACTACTTTTCTTAGAGCTTTTTTCACATCCTTGTTCCTCAGGCTATAGATCAGGGGGTTCAGCATGGGAATGACTACAGTGTAGAACACTGTGGCCACTTTGTCAGCATCCCCACCATCGCCTGAACTGAGTCGGCAATAAGTGAAAAGGATTGTCCCATGGAAGACAACGATGGCTGTGAGGTGGGAGGCACAGGTGGAAAAAGCTTTGTGCCTTCCCTCTGCCGAGCGCATCCTCAGGATGGTGATGAGAATAAACAAGTAGGAGCTGAGGATGATCGTGATGGTGATGATCTCATTGAAAGTGGGCACAATAAATGCCACGAGTTCATTAATAAACACATCAGAGCAGGCAAGAGAAAAGATAGGTGGTAGATCACAAAAGAAGTGGTTAATGACATTCGATTTATAGGATGGTATCTCAAGAGCCAAGCACAAGTGAACCAGAGAACACACTGTTCCGCAGAGGTAGCAGCCAGAAACTAGCTCCACACAGAGCTTTTGGGACATGGTGACCATGTACATCAGTGGGTTACAGATGGCCAAAAAGCGGTCATAGGCCATCACTGCCAGTAGGAAGGACTCAGAGACCACACTTGTGCAAAACAAGTAGAATTGCACCATGCACCCCAGGAAGGAGATGGCTTTGTCCTTGTTTATGATATTAGCCAGCATCTTTGGCACAATGGTTGAAGAGTAGC
>NW_007738453.1:1655-40116 GCF_000696425.1 Galeopterus variegatus | reverse complement strand
TATAGATCAGGGGGTTCAGCATGGGAATCACTACAGTGTAGAACACTGTGGCCACTTTGTCAGCATCCCCACCATCGCCTGAACTGAGTCGGCAATAAGTGAAAAGGATTGGAAGACAACGATGGCTGTGAGGTGGGAGGCACAGGTGGAAAAAGCTTTCTGCCTTCCCTCTGCCGAGCGCATCCTCAGGATGGTGATGAGAATAAACAAGTAGGAGCTGAGGATGATCGTGATGGTGATGATCTCATTGAAAGTGGGCACAATAAATGCCACGAGTTCATTAATAAACACGTCAGAGCAGGCAAGAGAAAAGATAGGTGTTAGATCACAAAAGAAGTGGTTAACGACATTCGATTTATAGGATGGTATCTCAAGAGCCAAGCACAAGTGAATGAGAGAACACACTGTTCCGCAGAGGTAGCAGCCAGAAACTAGCTCCACACAGAGCTTCTTGGACATGGTGACCATGTAGAGCAGTGGGTTACATATGGCCACAAAGCGGTCATAGGCCATCACTGCCAGTAGGAGGGACTCAGAGACCACACTTGTGCAAAACAAGTAGAATTGCACCATGCACCCCAGGAAGGAGATGGCTTTGTCCTTGTTTATGATATTAGCCAGCATCTTTGGCACAATGGTTGAGGAGTAGCAGAAATCCACAAAGGACAAGTGGCTGAGGAAAAAGTACATGGGAGTGTGGAGGCGAGAGCTGACTCGAATCAGTGCAACCATGCCCAGGTTGGCCAAAACCGTGACTCCGTAGGTGAGAAGGAACAGCAGGAAGAGGAAGACTGTCAGCTCAGGGTCATCAGATAATCCAAGGAGAATGAACTCCGTCACAGTGCTGCAGTTCTCCTCACCCATTGCCGGTATAACTCAGGTTTGGGGGAAAAAAGTAAGTTTTGTGTTTCTTCTAGGATGAGAAAAAGGGAGTATATAACTGGTTTATATTAACTTCAGAAAAATATAACATTGATATCAAACATAGAATATTTATCCGGTAAAATAAAAATGTAATTGTCAAATAATTTAAAATGTTAAATATTTCAGTAGAAGCTACTAATCAAAATTAATTTAAGCAATAACAGTAACCTTAATTGATTCCCAATTTTTATTTGCCACAACAGATGATTCATTAAGTTAAGTGGTTCCATGGATTCTGAAATAGATTCAATGGTACATTTTGAAGCCATGTAGAAATTAACTCCTGTTTCCTGTAAAGTTTAATAAGTTGTATGCAAGTAAGGTGGCAGCTATTGCCATTTCACATAATATGCACTATTATTTTTAGCTCAGTGTATCAGTAACATTGCTTTGCAGCAATTGAGGTGCTCTGCAATTCCATTGTTGTGCAGTGTGATAAATTTTTTCAGGATTAGTAGTGCAGATAAAGCCTTTAAATTTAGAAGTATTCAAAATGAAAAAAAAAAATGAATTAAAATGTACCTTGAAATCCCTAACAATTTTTACTTATATAATTAACAAATTAATTTAATAATTTTAATGGTAATGATCAATGTTAAAGGCTTAAAGAGAAGAATTGTCACACATTTTTCTAGAAAGTAATTAGGCAACATGTATTTGAAGCTGTGATTCACACATATAAAAAGCTTAATCATCCTTTCACTTATGAGACATTTTTTTGCAATCTTTTATAAGAAATGTTTAGTTATATTTTTAAAAAGATTAAAAAGCAAACTACACTGCTGCATTTTTTATGATATCAACAACAAGAAAAAATGGACCAGTCAAAAACAGGAAGTGCTAAACTATGGTGCATCATATCTAGGGTGGAAAATTATCACTCTATTTGAAATTATGTTTTGGAGTAATCCAGCTTGAAAAAAGCATTCTAATAGCACATTGATTTTTATATGTAGATGTAAATAAGCATTTATGTATAAAAGCATTTATATACATAGAGATAGAGGTATTAAAGTATTAAGATATGAAGTGATAGAGGTATCAATTAATTAAGTTTTAACCCTGAAAGAAAATATTTTATGCACTTTAAAAAATAGCTCAGTGAAACTTTCTCAAGTTATCTCAAAGAGTAGGTTAGAGAAAGTGGTTAAATCGTGTATTTCATGTAAGAGGGAAATAAAATCCAAACCTTTCATTTAAAGAGAAGGAGTATGCGAATTGATGAATTTTACTCACTTCCCTTCTTAGAACACAGGAGGAGCATGCACTTGTACATAACTTCATTAACCCATTGAGATAAAAATTGAGTAAATAGTCTAGACTAGAAAAACATCCTTGGACTTTCTCCATATCTTGAAGTAATTTTAAAGCCTGAAAACAAATCATGATACTGAATCATTGTTTTCTCATTTACCTAAACCACTGAAATCCCAGTCCCCAAAAGTGAGTTATTTGCCTGCTCCAGAGATAAAAGATGAAACGTGATGTGGAAAATTGTCTCCCTCATGTTCTATACTTATAACAGGAAACTGGTCTCTTATAAATTCACGGCAAATCCAGAAGAATTTATCTTCATTCCTGAGCACAGATAGTTGTCATACCCTGATACTCAACGTCATCACCAGCTTGCAAGCATGTGATTAAACTCTCAGAATTACGGTGACAATTAGGAAGTTCCACTGCAGCCTTCAATTCTACATTCTATGAAGGGAATTGGTATGAAAAAAGAGAGAAAACAGAGAGAGAGGAAATCTACCACTTTGTTTACTTTGCATTCTTTCGTACTCATCAGCGTTTGATGATAGAGAGAAAATAGTTCTAATTTTCAGCCAACTGACCCTGAAAACTGTAAGGCAAAAGCATTATAAAGAACAAATGAACATAATAGGGATTCTACTAAGCATTTTATAATTAGAAGACAGATGAGTTAGCCATTTTTAAAAAATACTTTCATTGTCAGAAAATATATTCATCCATTTTCAAGTAATCAGAGTCTAGTTCTAGCTAACAAACCTGGGGAACATACATTTTCTTCTTGGTACTGAGGATGTTAGATGTGTATAGCACACAGTCAGAGACTTATACTGCAATTGAAACTCCTGGGAAATGGGTCCCTAAGTGAATCAGCTATTAGTGTTGATGGCATAACAAAATAAAAATCGTATTAAAATACACGTGATATAAGACACAACGTGTAATTAGTCTCTATGGAATATCCTCAATTTTTAAAAATGCCCTAATTAGAAAAACAATTATTTAAAACCAAACATGCTTTTAGAAAAACAATTATTTAAAACCAAACATGCTTTCTTTCAAAGTTCACGGTCCATTATGAAATTCTACATGCTGGTATCAAATATGTGAGCCACAGATTGTATTGCAATTATGAAATAAGAGGAATATTTATTATAAACTTTTCCTTTCTCATAATAATTAAAATTACCCTTACTTTCTGTAGGGCAGAGTATCTAAAGCCACACAAGAATTCCATAAATGTATTTTCAACTATCATGCACTGTATTTCTAAAAGTGATCTGCTGGAGAATGCACACTGCGTGAAGAGACATTATGGTTTTACTCTCTACTCACACATCTTTTTATATCTTTCACAAAAGAAACGGAAATCTCTCATTGACAAATATATGGTGATTTACCAGCATGAGTAAAAACCTGTGAGACAAATCAAAGGGATGACTTAGAAAATTGTTCTTAGGGTTTGCTTTTAGTTTTTTAATTTCTCAGTGGAGGCACTTTAAATTCATGGCATGTTTTTCTGTCTCTTTTTATATTGTTCATATTCATATTGGATCACAACTTCTCAATTAAAATCTCTATTAAAAGCTTCTACCTATTTTAAAAATTATATTTGTCTTTCTGTTATTGTGTTGTAAGAGTTCTTTATATATTCTTGATATAAATCTATTATCACTTCTGTAACTTTCTGATGCTTTTTGCTCCTAAGTTTAAGACTACATTCATTTTGAGTTAATGTTGTGTATGATGTGAAGTAAATATTTAAATTCCTCTTTTTTTGTGTATGAATACCCAATTAATTGTTACACTTCTCACTGAAAACAGAGATGAGAAAAGGATTACTCAATGCACTATGAATGCCATGAGAAGGCCGAAGGGACTGTACCTCAGCAACTCCTCTGTTAGAAGGAGATAAATGGGTTCAGCCCTGATTCAGAGTTAGCTTCTGATTTTTATTGTAAAGGCAAGGAAGTTTCACAAGAAAAATCAGTTGATTCAATTATTACAAAAGGACACAATGACATGGGCAGTGTTCTAAAGTTACCTATGGCTAAAAGGACACAAAGACATGGGCAGTGTTACAAAAGTTACCTATGGCTAAGTATACTTTAAACAGTGGAAACTAGTAACATAAGTAAAATTAACAATGTGACATTCCAAAGTACAATTTTTGAAAAGCTAAGTTGGTCAAACTGCAATCATTATCTAAAGTATAACGTCTCCTTTAATAAAGTAAGTAAAAGTTGCATTCTTACTGTAAAATCTAAGTATAATTATCTATAGTTTCCATCAACAAAAAGCTTTCCCCTAGCAAACATTTTTTTTCACATCCTTCGCTTCAGCAATTCTTAAAATCTCTTAACAAGATTGGTATGACAACCACTTGGTAGCTCTAAAACTGTTAAAGTATACAATCCAACACCTAAGTAGAGATTAGAGTTGATTGATGGAATTTTTTTTTTTTTTTTTTTTTTTTTGCCCTCTGGCTTTCTGCCATCGCCTCCTACTGGAGGGTTTTTGCCCCATACATGTATTTGCCTAAAAACCCTATTCTAAAATCAAATGAGAATCAACATTTCTAACCCTCTTCAATTAATCACCACCATTGGCTGAAAATAGTATCTTTCCCTTTTGAATTCCATTGTCAGCTTTCTCAAAAATCAATCATAAATATGTTTAACCTTAGAAACTCTATTCTATTAAATTGATGTATATGTCTACCTTATTCCAATAACGAATTGTCTTGATTAATTTAGCTTCAATCTAAATTTGTCATTATTTTGGTTACCTCTTGCATCTCCATATAAATTTTAGGCTCAGCCTCTCAACTTCTGCCGGAGTCTTATTGGCTTTTGAAAGAGATTATATTGAATCAATAGATTAACCTGGAGAGATTTGGCATCTTTACAAAAAAGAATCTTCCAAGCCTTGGACATATAATATCTCTCCATTTATTGAGTATTTTATGAAAATTTATCTGAATTTAAAAATAATTTTCAGTGTTTAAGTCTTGTTCTTTTGTTAAACTTACTTCTAAGTACAGCCATGCATCACTAAACAACAGGGATACATTCTGAGTTTCGCTGAGCAATTTCATCCTTCTGGGAACATCATAAAGGGTCCTTATATAAACCTAGATGGTATAGCCTACTACACACCTCCAGCTTCATTATAATCTCATGGGACCACCATCATATTTGTGATTCATTGTTGATCTAAACATTGTTATACAGCCCATGGAACATGATTGTATTGTATTCTTTTTCACAATATCAGGAATGAAATTGCTTCCTGAATGTCACTTTCAGTTATATTTTCCTACTATATAGAAATAGAATGGTTTTTATATATTGATTTTTTTAGTCTTGTACCTTGCTGAACTTGATTATTCAAGTATGTTGTGTGTGTGTGTGTATGGGAGTGTCTGTGTGCGTCTGTGTGTGTGTGTCTGTGTGTCTGTGTGTGTCTGTGTGTGTGTCTGTGTATGTGTGTCTGTGTGTGTGTGTGTTGCTTAGGATTTTCTACATAAAAGATCATGTAGTCTGTGAATAAAATAAGTTTTATTTCAAATCCAGATGACTGACTGATTGACTGATTTATTGATCTGTCTGTCTATCTATCTACCTATCACCTACTTATCTATCTGTCCATCTATCTAGAAGTATTGAGTGTTGATATGTTGTATTTTTTTTTTCTTTAGGGTTAAATGACTCATTTTCCAACTAATAAGTGTGATTTTAATAGCATATTTGGTAGATTGAAGTAATTCCTTCTATTTCTACATTATTGAGGATTTATATCATGAATGGACTTTGGATTCTGTGAAATAACTTTTCTCTATCTATTGAAGTGGCCATTTTTTTCTTTTATTTTATATAAGCAATGTATTACATAAATTGACGATTTTTTGGACATATTTCCACTTTTAGTCTGTGTTTTCTGTTTCCTTGTTTTTCCCATCCCAAAACACTTCAAAAATCATTTATTCTACCATACTGATGATTTGTTTGGAATTTTATCTAGACATATGGAGTAGACAAAAGAAGGTCATTTTTAATTTACCATGTCAACAGGTTGTGATGGTAATGATTGCCTGGTTTTTATTTTATTTTCTGTACATTTATGTAGGCATTTAACTTTCAACACTTAAGACAACTTCAGACTTTTTTTTTTCTATGATGGGTGAGAATTCTCTTTAGAAGGATTCAAAGATTATGTTCATACTCGGAAAAAAAATGTCCATAAAGTTTGATAGTGTTTCTGACGTCTTTGTAGACAGGACAACAGTAAAAAATAAACATTGGACAGGCACTCTTAATCCCTGGTTTTCAATCTAAGATTTTCTAAGATCCAATCTGTCATTTCTAAGCCTCTGGTGGAGTCTATCACAGTTTATCTCACTGTCACACTGAAGCTGCATTAAAAACAAATTCAAAATATAGTCCACATTTTATTCAAATTTCCACTTATGCCACCTAATCTGCACTTTGTATATAACACAAATAAGACACACACACAAAATTGCATTAGCTCAATAAAATAGTTGTTGGATCTTTGACTCGGTATTATGTTCTTATCTTCTTGATTTTATTCATATTTTTTCTATTAAATAAAACTATTTTCTGAATAAAATGTTTCTCCTAACACTCTGCCCATTCCCTTTTAACAGTGAAAGAAGTGAGGGGGGGGGTGGAGAGTAATGGGTAAAGGGACATGAAAATCAACTGCAATGTATATTGAGAGGTAAAATAAATAAATAAATAAAAATAACAGAAAGGAAAAACTATAAATAAATAAAAGGCCAAGTTCAAACAAAACCTATTTTATGAAGATATCCTTCTAAAATCCATTAAAGAATTTGAACTTTATATTTTCTTCTACTCTCTATGGAACTTATTATTTTCTGTCCATTAAAGGATTTGAACTTTATCTTCTTTCCTACTCTCTTTGGTACTTACTATTTCCTGCCTTACCCAATGGCCACTTATTTTATTGCCCAGTATCAACAGTCTGTTTTGCATTCTTAAAGGCAAGGACTATGTCTTATCTTAACTTCAGTTTGTATTTTCATGATAAAGAGACACATATGTTAAGTAAGAGCCTAGTCTAACATATGTATCTTCTAAGAAAGGGGATGAAATTAATGTTTATTGAGTTCTGTAGAATGTGTAGAACATGATAAAATATTAACTTTTCTTTTTTTTTTTTTAAAGATGACCGGTAAGGGGATCTTAACCCTTGACTTGGTGTTGTCAGCACCAGGCTCAGCCAGTGAGTGAACCGGCCATCCCTATATGGGCTCAGAACCCGGGGCCTTGGTGTTATCAGCACCGCACTCTCCCGAGTGAGCCACGGGCCAGCCCCTAAAATATTAACTTTTAACCTTCACAATATGATTATTAGCTAACCCTTGATGTCCCAATTTCATAGACAAAATTTAAAGATGAGAGATTGCTAGTCTTTTCCAGCAAGGAAGAGACAAATTTATTCTCTCAAAACCAAAATCCATTTTTGTTTCATTGAACAATATTAACTCTTTTAACTTGAAAGATATGTTTAAAATCAACCTTTATTGACACACTTTATTTATATGTCGGGTACAAACTCCACTGAAAAGATGCTCAATAAGAAAAGACTTCAGTGTCCATTATCTTGCTGATTATAACCTTGACATCCTTATTTCTCAGACTGTAGATCAGGGGATTCAACATGGGGATCACCACTGTGTAAAACACAGAGGCCACTTTGACTGTGTGTCTGGAGTTTTTGGAGTTGGGCACACAGTAGAGGAAGAGGATGGTCCCGTGGAAGATGGTGATGGCGGTCAGGTGGGAGGCACAGGTGGAGAAGGTTTTGCAGGGCCCACTGGCTGAGCGCATCTTGAGGATGGTGACAACAATGGACACATAAGACGTGAGGATGATGAGCAGTGTGCTTATCTCATTAAAGGTGGCAAAAATGAAAAGAAGCAACTGGTTGATAAAAGTGTCAGAGCAAGAGAGGGAGAGCAGTGAGGAAAACTCACAGAAAAAGTGATTGATTGTGTTGAAGCCATAAAAAGATAATTTTAAAACATAGCACGTGAGCATCAAGGAACATGCCACTCCCCACGCATAGTTTCCCACCACCAGCATGGCACAGAGTTTCTGGGACATGGCAACTGTGTAGAGCAGAGAGTTACAAATGGCCACAAAGCGGTCATACGCCATCACAGCTAATAGCAGAGATTCAGCCACCCCAAAGGTACAAAAGAAAAAGAATTGTACTGCACATCCTGAAAATGAGATGGTTCTGTCTTTGACCACTAGGTTCACCAGAGTCTTGGGGGCAACGGTAGAGGAATAGCAGAAATCCACAAACGAGAGGTGGCTGAGGAAAAAGTACATGGGGGTGTGCAGTTTGGGGTTAGTTTTGATGATTATGATCATCCCAAGATTTCCTACCACAGTGACACTGTAGATGGCCAGAAAAATCAAGAAGAGAGGGACTTGGAGTTGCGGGGAATCTGAGAAGCCCAAGAGCATAAATGTGGCTCCACTTTTATTTCCATCTGACAACGACATGGTTTCTGTTTGTCCAAATGTAAGAGTTAGTCCTGAAAACAAAAATATTAAGGAAACTATGGAAATAGGAGGTTTGGTTGACCACCCTCACCAAGCCTGGAATATGAAGCCCAATGTCATTAAGAATTTACATGTTTATTATCCAAGATATGCTAAATGCCTAAAGTTTTAGAGGATTCTACCCACTGGTAAACTTTCTAAGGAAAAAAATACAATTACTGAATTAAATGTTCTCATATAGTTTTAATATTTACAAATATGGTAATATGAGGTCAAAACATTTAAGGGCATTTTAAATCAAATATTTACATAGAACTTTTGCCTTTCCTTAAACTTCGTAATTTCATAAAATATTTCCCTATGATAATATGATGACTGATCATATCAACCCTGTAATTATAAAAATCAGAAATTTCTAAATAAATTTATTGTTACAATGTATATTTTCACAGTGACATTATATATCAACAGCCTTAACACTGAACATATGTGTCTCTATTGTTAATTTCATAGAGTACTTTGTAGATCTTTGCTTGTCTGATGGACCCAGTGAATATGATATCAAAACTTGTCATACTTTATTTTTTTCCATATGCTTCTCCATTGAGTGAGTTTAATCCTCATTGCTAGAAGATTAATATAATGCAGATAAAGACCGATCGACAAATCTATGACTGGTGCTGGGATCCTCAGATTCCTAGCCATGCATCTATTCCTCTACGCCAAACCCTGATCCTGTTTCTTTATTAATAATCATACTTCCAATTGTGCGCAAACAAGACACTCTAAATCTATGATAAATATACCAATGACAGTATTTGTGCCACAGAGATATACTATAAATCAGCATCAATATAAAACTCACAAGAACAGAATTTAGGAAAACTTTCTCACCCTGGAATAACTAAATATAGTAAAGACTCTGACCTAGAAACTTCCTTTGCCTAGGTCTCTATCTTCCCTCTCCCTTCTATTTACCTACGTTATTCATTCTGCCCCTGTTACCTGTAAAGGAGAAGGATTAAAAACTTGATGGCACTACGGAGACATCTCATGAGAAAACTGAAATAAAGAATGATTATATTTTGCTAATCGATGTCTAACACCTCTCAGATTCTACCATACCAGGAATCTCTTGTTCTGTCATTTCTGACAAGATTATCTCTCACCACACAGCCCGAGAAATAGTTTCCAGATGGTCTGTCAGTAAAGATGTCAGATCATATGCAGTCACCCTACCTGTTTCTGTACTCGTGAGTATGATTTTTTCCTTAATTGAAAATTTTATGTTTTTTAAATTTTAAGCTAATGTTAATTTTTTTTTAATGGATCTTGTCCCAAATGCTGTCATTACATTGCAGGTAAAAGTTTCTATATCTTTGAGTCTGGAAAATATGATTGCTAAAATTTACTCTGTAGTTTTTATGTTTGTTTGTTCCAACGTGGTTGTTATTACTGGTCTCAGGGGTCATTTGTTTCCTGTTTTATAGTCTTCACTAAAGCTGGTCTCTTTTATTTATTTATTTTTTACTAGAGAGTCTATTCAATCCTTGTTTATTTCATTTTACTTAAATATCCATGTATTCTACCTTGACTACTCTTCCAAAAATTAACAGACATAAGAAAAGACACACTCCCAAACTTCTCAGAGCTTGTCTATTCCCCCACCTTGGGTACCTGTTTTCCCGGGACTGTTATTGAGAAGCTTAGCTAAGCCAGGCTGTCTAATACAGAGTTCTTAGAAAAAGTACACTTTCTGTTCCTTACACACTCACTTATATTTCTCAAAATACAGCTCTAAAAGGTAAGATTCCTTCCTCCCAATTTGTTCTCTAGATGGAATTAATATCAATCTGTCTTTAGAATCTTAACACTAAACTGCTGATGGAAAATAGAGGGCCTCTCCTCATTGGGAGTTATGTGTGGGTTCTTAAATCTATAGTTACAACCTTGGAGGCATGAACCCCAGAGAGTATCTATTACCCCATTCTCTTGAGGTCACAAATAAACACTTAACATTAATCACTTTTATCAGTTGTAATTCATAAATACCTGAATCCCTGAAGAAAAAAAAAATATATATATATAGCAGCATTAAGGTTATTTCACATAAAACAATGTATACTTTAAAGTCACATTCGCCAGCCATCTGATCACTACCACACCCTCGTACAGTTATACAAATATATGTGAATGTAAGAATCATCATTATGAAATATTGATTGAGTGACTATTATTGCCAGGCATAACCCTCTTCCTCCATACCACACACTCTGACCATATTGAAGAAGTGTGAAGATCCAGCTTTCAGGTCATCATAATGACTCATTGAGAGTTAAGGCAAATGTACTTAAAAAGTAAACATTCAAACGATGAATTAGCTAATCCCTGTTAAATCTTTTCCATATATCCCTCTTTTTCCTTACTGTTTCCTATTCTGACCTCATTAGTATTCCTTTTGTTCTTTCTAGAAGTACCTTCTCTGACAGGGATTCTTTCAAGTTTTTTCCCAAATGCTTCTTTTTGGTGAAATCTTCCACGAACACACTATGGTACTGCAAGGGTTACCCTACTACCCAACTTTAGTGGTTAAAGTAATTAACATGATTAAAACATTTTTTAAAATCTTTATTCAATGCATTATTTTTTATATTGTTAGTTCCCTCTGCTAGAAAGAAAGTTTCAGGAAAGCTGGTATTTTTCATTGTTTTGATCCCTGATATGTTCCAAACTCCTTGATCAGTAATTAGAACAAAGTAAGTATAACAGGAATATTTTTTTTTGAATGGCAAATATGACTCTCCAGGTAGCTGGGAATTGAGTCACATCTACCAGAACTATGGAATATTAAATAGCAGAGTGATGATAGATCACAAACACAAAGGAAGTCTGGATATTTTAATAAGAAGTGATTATTTGCAGTAAATATGTACTATAGTAATTTGTCAATTAAAATTAAAAATAGGCAATCAAAAGTAAAAATTAATTAAATCTTCAATCTACTGGATTTCCTATAACTATTTAGGCTCACAAGAATAGAAATATTTAATTTTCAAATTCAAGTAAATTGTGGGGAAATAACTTGTAAATGGAAATCTATATCTCATATTTTTCTTTATAAAATCTTAAGAGTAGCTTCAGCAAAGTTTTATCACATTTGTTCATTAAGCAAACATGTTTCCAAACCAACTATATCCAAGGTTAAGCTATTGATATGTGAATAATACAGAAATTAATTATATTAAAAACCTTTGTTCAAAGGATGTTTATTTCTGTATTAATAAGTATCATTCAGCGAGAACTGTTCGAAGACTATGTATTCATTAATCACAATTAAAATGGTTTCTATTTTGTTAACATTACTTTCTGGTACAGGAACCAGAGAAAGGAAGTTGAGTACATAATAAGAATACATAATTACTCATGCATTTATTCATTTTTCATTAAACAAATATTTATGACAGGCTATTCTGAGTCAGTTATTATCTAATGTAATGGGGACAGGAAAGAGAATATCTCTTTGTCTATCATGTTTATATTTAAAGGAGGATTAGAAATCAGATAAATATGAAATAGTTTGCCAGTCATCATAGATGTCAAAGATGACCCTGGAGGTGGCATTATAAGTAGGAACATCAGGAAAAGCCACAGTGAGGTGCTATTTGAGCATCGTCCATTGTGAAGTGAGATAATTAGCTATTCAAATAAGTGGGAAAAGTGTGTTGAGCTTGGGGAAAAGGTTAGAGTAAATACAACTTATTTTCAAATAGATGGTGGCTTTTGAATGCATCCCAGCAGCTCTGCAGTATGTCGTGATGTTCTGCACTTTCCAAATCTCTGCAAAAATATAACATTTATATTGTAGGATGACATTGGTTATGATAGAAATTAAAGAAGGAAACCTGCTTTGCTATATCTGTGCCCATACTTTAAAGCTGTATTTAGGCCACTAAGTGGGTATTTCTCAGAACAATAGTGGAATGAGAATGGCAGTGGTAGAGTGCTCTGTAGAAAGCTTTCACAAGGAAATTACTGACATGTAATATAATTTTAGGTCTGCAAAATTAACCTGGTTTGTTAAAATCGAAAAGTTTTATCAATGTAATTGTAAACCTGTAGGATTGTAAACATGGTCATGTTTTAAGTATATTGCATTTATCTATCAATCCACTTTCTAAGACAACTCTAATAGCTTATAAAAATAGTGCAAACATTTGTAAAATAAACATTTGATTAAATACCCACGCCAAATTTGAAACTGACAAAGATAATGTATTCTTAATTATTATTTAATACCCAGTAAATGCTTAAATTTCCTTAATTGTCTCAAAAACGTCTTTTTTTCTGTTTGTTTGAATCAAGAATCAAACAAATTTGGTTGTCATAGTTAGGTTTCTTTTACTATGTAACAGTTTCCTGTGTGAGAGCTTGTGTGTGTGTGTTCAGGTAATTTTTTCAGGAAAAAACGGACTATTTGTGGAATGCTGCATGCACTATATTTGGCTTATTTCTTCATTTGGTGTCATTTAACTTGTTTCTGCACCAATTTTTTTAAGCTAATTTTCAGATCAAAAACCTTTATAAGTTTAGGTTCATTCTCTTAGTTTTTTTTTTTTTTTTTTTTTTTTTTTTTCTCTCCTTACTTTCTTTTTGACAAGGATTCTACCTAGGAGTTTCAAGCTGCTGTCAGTTTCATCCCTTTGGGAGGTGCATGTTAACTGTGTTTTCAACTTTTAGTGATGTTCATTATGATCTTCAGTTTCAGGTAGTTTCAGCTTGATTATTTATTGCTTGATTGATTGAAACATAATTGATTGTACATACCTGTGGGGCACAGCATTGAATGTCTATACCTCTGCATAATATGTAATGTTCAAATCAGGATAATTAGTATATTCAACATTACATA
This sequence comes from Galeopterus variegatus, assembly GCF_000696425.1. Taxonomy (NCBI): domain Eukaryota; kingdom Metazoa; phylum Chordata; class Mammalia; order Dermoptera; family Cynocephalidae; genus Galeopterus; species Galeopterus variegatus. The sequence goes on along the minus strand of NW_007738453.1, from coordinate 26,466 downwards.
ATGTAACCATCTTTTTGTGGCACTTACCAATTTCTCAGTATACCACCCCATCTTTCTTTTGCACCTCTGATGGAGTATCTTCTGTTCTTTTCTTTCAAAAATTCCATGAATTATTATGATTGTTCTGTCTTTGTTTCTTCATTATTTTTAAATCTCGCTTAAAAGTGAGGAAGTATTGTATTTCTCTTTCTGTGAGAGACTTTGTTTCATTTAAAATAATTTTCTCTAAGTTCATCCATGTTGGAACGAATGACAGAATTTCATTTTTTTTTTTTTTGTGGCTGAGTAGTGTGTGTGTGTGTGTGTGTGTGTGTGTGTGTGTGTGTGTGTGTGTGTATACCCTATTTTCCATATTCAGGCATTCATTGATTGGAATCTAGGTTGGTTCCAACTCTTGACTATAGAACTGCAAGAAACATGTTATCACTTTGACATGATTTTCATTTCAGAATGTACACTAAGGAGTAGAATTGGTAGATCATATGGCAATTCTACCTCTGAATCATGGGTGCTCCAGAAGCTGGGAAAAAGGAAAAAAAAATATTAAAAAATCTTTTCTGTGAAATAGTAGTAGAAAACTTCCCAGGTGCAGAGAAAGATAGGGACATTCACATCCAGGTGTCTCAAAGATTAATACACAGATTCAATACAAAAATGTCCTCTCTGAGACACAACATAGTCAAATTGACAAAGCTCAAATACAGAGAGAGAATCATAAAAATAGCAATAGAAAATTATCAAATCACCAATAAGCAAGTAACAATTGGATTAACTTCAGCCATCTCAACAGAAACTCTATATGCCAGAAGAGAATGGAACAATATACTGAAAATATTAAAGAAAGAAACTGTTAGCCAAGAATACTACACCCAGCAAGCCTATCTTTCAGAAATGAAGGAGAAATAGTGTATTTCCCAGACAAATAAGAACTAGTAGCATACCACCACATGACCAGCCCTAAAAAAGGGTCTTTCAGGGAGTCCTGCATCTGAATTAAAAAAAAGATGATCACTGCCATGAATATGCAAGAAAGAAAGAAAGAAAGAAAGAAAACAAAAACACTGATAGAACAAAAATGCAAAAGAGAAAGAGAAAGAAACTATATCTTACCACCACAAAAATATAACAAACGTGGAAGAGAAACAATATAAGGTTAAAAAAAAAAAAAAAAAAAAAAAAGAAAAAAAAAAAATTAAAAGCACCAAAAAAAAAAAAAAAAAAAAAAAAAACTGATGAATGCCAGGAAGAAGACAACACAATTTAATAACAACTCTAAATGTAAATGGATCTAACTCCTTACTCAAAAGATTGGTTACTTTGTTTTAAAATTAACCCCAAGTTTTCACTCAGAGATTTTAATACCCACCTAAATCATCACCTTTATCCTTTTCTTAAAATTGGAAGTTCTAAAATTGAGATTTTCTAATTACATTCTTTTTCCTGCCTTTATTTATTCAGAACTTCCTCTCATTATGTTTAGGAGACCCTAAAATACAATTCACAGAGGAAAAATAGAACAAATACCTGTTCCCTTTAATTTACAATGTTCACACTATTGAGTAAAGAGCCAAGTAAACTTTCATTGCAGACAATGGTTTATTCTATTTTCTTTTATATAATCTACATATACACGTATTTGTTGCCTTTAAAATAATTACAGTCAATATTCATTGTCATGTTAAACATTTCTAATCATTAATCAGTGGCAGCCACTCCAAATTGCCTCTGAGGTATATTCAAGGATATTTGAATTGGTGTTGATAGTATTCTAGGTTTTGTAAATATTAAACTGCCCAAGACTTATTTTGTATATTTATTATTCTAAACTTCAAATTAGCCATTTCTACAAGTAGCCCTAGTACTGCTGGGAGAAAATAAGGTTTTCTTTTAAAGGAAATTTGGAGAGGACGTCTGGTCAGGATGGAGGAATAGATGGTCCCCAGCATCACTCTCTCACACAAATCAACCAATTTACTACTCTAAAAAAGCAACGACAACCAAGGCGTGGCTGCTAGTGCTCAGGGGAAAAGGAGGAGACCTATGGAGCACAAGAAGGCAGGAGAAGCAAGATGAGAGAAAGAAAAAAATGCTCCAACCATTTGGAATCCCGGCTGTTTCCAGGCTGGAGCTGGTGAGTGCACAGAGCAGGAGCTGGCAAAAACCACAGCTGTACCCTTCAAATGAAGTTGCTTGGAGGCAGCAAGGGAGAAGAGGGCCTTGGTGTCCCCCAGCCCAGCAAGACCTCTAATAGGGTTCCTGAGGACCCACACAGGAGCAAGGAACCACAACAAATTTTAAAAAGGAGCCACTCAGAGGACAGTGAGTTATCACCAGGGACCAGAAAACAGGCTGTCCCATGGGAAATGTTTGGAGCACAGGCAGTGGGGGAGACAAGCTCATTGGGGGAACACTGCCACACACCAAGGACAGCTGATCTGCCCTGTAATCAGTGTAGAATCACTCAGAGGAGACTGGACAGGATTACAAAATTGAATGGGTTGCAGTTTGCTGAAAAGTCTCAGGACCAGACTAGAGTTTCTACACAATCCAGGTGCACTGGATCTAACTAGACATGGAAGTAACTATGAAGTCAACCATTAAAACCTTAGCTGCACAAAAAGCCTTCCCTAGGGAATCAGCAACAAGGCAGCAACTTAGCTTAACCACAGAGCTCTAGTACTGGTCCGAACAGGAAGTTCCCTCATTTTAGAAGTAAGCAAAGGGCAACAAATTAGTTCTAGTGCAAAGTTTAAGTGATGGGAACAGCCAATAATTCAACTCAGAATTGAAAGAAAAAACAAAGTACCCACAACCAGAAACAAAGTTTGATATTAACTAGTAAAGTTCTCATTTCACCAAAGAACACCTATAACACCTAGAAGGAGTGGAAGTCCCCTGGGCTACCATCCCAGAAAGAGGGGAAGAACAGGGGACGTCAGCCATGCCTCCTGACACCCACAACCAGTCCTGAGGTTGGGTGCCTCAGGCCTTGGCCACACTCCCTGACACATGAAACCAGCCCCACAACAACCACTGAGTCACTGCAGCAAACACCCTGGGCTTTCCTGAACCAGAGTGGTGGGGGATCAAGGGTCTCAGCCATGCCCCACACCTGCAACCAGCCCAGTGATGACCACCAAGACACAGCAGGAAGGGCCCTGGGTTCTTAAGCTGAGGTAGTGGGGGGCGAGGGCTTTTACCACACCCCCTGACATCTGCACCAAGCCAGACAATGACAAAGCCACAGCTACAAGTCCCCTTGTCTCCCCTATGGGAATGAGGCAGATGATACAGGCCTAAATCCCACCCCTCCTCCATCCTCCTTCTTCCTCCCATTCCCTTCACCTTTCCCCTCTCTCCCTACCTCCAAACTGCTCTGCAACAAATTCATAGAATGTAAAAAAATAATAATTTTTTGTTTTTACATTTTTACTTATTTTTAAATTTTTTTTATTTATCCATATTACTTTATTATTGGTTATGAGCATTCATGAGTTACAAAGCTGATTGTCACCACTTGTGCCCTAGATATAACGGCCAGATCCATATTGGCAGCATGCCCACTACCAGAAATTTCAATTGTACCTTATGTTCACCACCCAATTATCCTCAATCTCCCTCCACATCCCATTTTCCCACAGTCCACTTTGTGTCTCTGGATGTGCTCTCACCCTCTGTAAGTCCAACATGTTCATTGCTGCTCTGTTTACAAAAACCTGTATATGGAAACAACCTAAACATCCATTGATGGATGATTGGATAGGAAAATGTGGTATATATACACTATGGAATACTACTCTGCCACAAAAAAGAATGAAATTCTCACATTTGCAACAACATGGATGAGCTTGGAGAAACTTATGTTGAGTGAAATAAGCAAAGCACAGGGGAATAAATACCATATATACTCACTCATAAGTGGGAACTAAGAGAGAAAGAAGGAAGGAAAGAAAATACTAATATTAATTAAAAAAAACAAAAACAAAAACAAAAAATGCTAGTTCACATATTTTGATTAGTTGTAAAATTTTCTCTCCTGGTTTTCAAGTTCTTCACACTGTCTATCTCTCTTTACATTAGCATATCAACTTTTCAATTACTTATTTGTTAATGTTTGTGCTTTATATTTATTAACTATTTTAGAAGTAGTTGCTCATTACTTTTCATGCTAACAGTATTGAGTTTTAATTAGCATTCGGTCAAGGCACAGATCTTGATTATACAGTCCAATATATTTGGAATACATACACCCCTTTAAACATCCAGATCAAGACATAGAGCACTCACATTACCCTAGAAAATTTCTTTATATGACATTCAGATCAACCATGACCCCATCAAGAGGAACTACTGTGTTGGCTTTTTATCACCGTAGATAGTTTTTGCCTGTTCTAGAACTTCATATAAGGGAATCATACACTATGTAATCTTGAGTCTACCTTCTTTCACTTAACAGTATGGTTTTGCAATTTATCTATGTTGCTGCATTAACAATAGTTTTTCCATTACTATTACTAAGTGATTTTCTGTTGTGTGAATATACCACTATTTTTTTGAAAAATCTATCCTCCTGGGCAAATGGACCATGGTTATTCTGTGGATGGATATTTGGGTTGTTTCCAGTTAAAGCTGTTGTGGATAAAGCTGTCGTGAACATTTTTGTACAAGTCTTTCAGTGGACATCCGCATTTATTTAATTTTCTAGGAGTAGAAATGCTGGGTCATATAATTATTAAGTGATGTTTAACTTCATTAGAAACTGCCAATGAGGTAGGAGGTTGTACAATTTGACACTCCCACCAGCAACATATGACAGTCCTAGTTGCTCCCCTTCCTCCCCAATCCATGGTATTATTAGCCATTTTTATTTATGGCCATTCTTCTAGGTGTCATGTTTTTATATTTTTTAAAGTACAGTTCTGAAGAGCTACAAGAAAAGTTCAGCTTCCACTTCTAACACTCAGGATTCTTTTGACTTCCCCTGTTTCCTTATCTTGAAACAATCTTCACAATGGTGTTTTGCCTAAGGATTTAAGGGAGACAAAAGGCCTTTTTACCCTGCATATAAGGTTTGTGGGGCTAACAACAGCAGACAAAAGGCTTTTTTACCCTGCATGAGGTTTGTGGAGCTAACAACAGTTGGGGTGACCCTGTCTCAATGTGGAGGAAAACCTTGGCCAGAGCAGAACATAGAAATGCTGTCCTGCTCAGACCCACATCTGACTCCCTGGAGCACAGACCTGAGGTTGTTGGACTCAGCAGGAGCCAAAAGAGAAGGATGATCCCCAAAAGGGTTTGGGGAGAGAGATTCCTCTCATGCCCAGAAAAAAGGTTATTCTAGAGAGNACTTATATGTGTATTTTTGTGCTTTATATTTATTAATTACTTTAGAAGTAGCTCATTACTTCTCATTACCTTTCATGCTTACGGTATTGAGGTTTAATTAGCATTCAGTCAATGCACAGATCTTAAGTATACAGACCAATATATTTGGAATACTTACACCAGTTTGTAATCAACACCCAGATTAAGACATAGAGCATTCCCATTACCCTTGGAAATTTCTTTATATGACATGTAGATCAACCATGACCCAACCAAGAACAACTATTATATTGGCTTTTTATCACCATAGATTGATTTGGCCTGTTCTTGAACTTCATATAAATGGAATCATATACTATGTAATCTTGAGTCTGCCTTCTNGGTTTGGGGAGAGAGATTCCTCTCATGCCCAGAAAAAAGGTTATTCTAGAGAGCGGTAAAACGACTGCACAAAATGCCTTTGTGGTATACTTTATTGATAAAATTATTAGTAAAATAAATAATAAATTAATAAATAAATAAATGGATGGATAGATTGATAAATAGATAAATAAATAAAGGGAAACTTGGAAAATAGGAATTTTTATTGCTACTGAGCGATAATTTTTATTAGTGCTAATTTCAGACAAAAATTTTCAATCTAAATTGCTAATTCTAATGAAGATGAAAAAAAGTGTTTACCTTCTATTACTTTATAACTTTAACTTTTTCCATATACTAACAATCTTAGTTTCAATAACAATTAAAAATTATCTTATTATTATTATTAATTTTATGTACTATTTCATTTCTTCCTACTTTCATTAATTTTCAGTTTAGTTTTCTCTTTTCTTTAATGCATTTGATCATACTATAAAAACTTTTCCTAAATCTTGTCTTTATTCACTTTAGAATATTCTGAGGGATAATCAATAGCAATATGTAAAAACCTTCCTTTTTCCATTTTTGCAGTTGTATACTTATATGGCTTGACCCATAGTTTATTCAACCACCTTCATACTACACTTTATATAGTCTGTTGTTATTATAAATAAAGCGTAAGCATCTGTTGTTTGTTATTTTTTCCTACTATAGCTATGGGATTGATTCCTGGAACTGTGAAACTTTGAAAGGAGATAAACGCATATGTAATGACACTAGTACTTCTAATCTCCTACAGTCGCTGTTGTAACTTGTTACATTCCTGCTCCAAATGTATAAAAATGCTTGTTTCCCCACAGATTCACTTACATCAGCACCACACTCTCCCGAGTGAGCCACGGGCCTGCCCTACAGATTCACTTACATGATGTGTTATTTAACTTGCAGATTTCTGCCACTCTGGTAAGTGAGAAATGATAAGTCAAGGAAGTTTTCATTAGTATTTCTATTATTATCACTTTGCAAAATTCTCAATTGCCTTAAAGACTATTTGTATTCTTTTTACTATAGTACAAAATTATATCCTATGTATATTTTTCCATAGGACTGTCATTTTCACCTCTACTAATTGTGACATAAGTAGCGACTGTCCCTCAAATTTTCATTTGTCATTTTATTTTCTTTTCTGTTACTTTTGCAAAGAAGTGTTTTATACTCATGCAACCTTAACTTTAAACCTGCTTTTAGAGCACTGCTCTGCTGTATGAAAAAAGATAGATGCATAATTTTATATTTTCCTATTTGGCTGTCTATTTTTCCCAGTATGACACTGTTTTAATAATAGAAACTTTACAAGTTATTTTAAATTCTGTATGGTTAGTTTCCTACTCAATTTTTGCTTTAATTACTAAGGTGTTTGTTACCATATATTTGTGTTTGTTTAGTCATTTATATAAACATTAACAAAGAAGTTTTGAAATCTGTTTCTTCAGTATCTACATTCCATCTGTATGAATTAGACTAGACAACACTTGCAGAGATTCAGAGGCCTGATAATACTGGGAATCCAAGTTTCGAGTAATGATGTAAAAGCGCAACCTAGGAATATGAAATAACTCCATCGATGGTTCTTTCTGAAAGACGAAATTAATTTTTATGACCTCTCATATAGATTTCCTCAGTATTGTACAGAAAAGGCACTGGATTTGGAGTGAAAATAGTTGTTTCTGTCAAATCAGTCATTGCAGTCATTTCTAGACTATCTCTTCCAAAATCTCTGCCATCATCTGTCTAGCAGTTATACCTATACCTGTCTTATGTACTTCTTAAAAAACTGTCTCAAGTGCAAGACTTTCTAGTCATAGAAATGACAAAATCTAAGGGATGAAGATGTCAGAAAAACATATTCCCCTTTCATGACACAGCATATCCACCTGTATCTGCCAACAGAGACACGGTCCTTCAGTGACACACAACAGAAATAAATTTAAAGGCAAGGTATTCATTTATACACACATTAAATGAGAAAATACTGTTCAGTGGTGAGTTCACATCACTCTGTCAGTTACTTTATTCTCCGCATTGAATAATCTCTTGGGCTTTGTAGTATTTTCATGTTCGTTTTTAGAAAAGTGGGAAAAAATGATGCTTTATAAATCAAAACCCTATGGAATTTATCTCAGAATTGTCTTCCTTAACAACTTCCTGGGATTTAAATTTAACAATTCATCCATCAAAATTATTTATGAAAATCTCAAACAAATACTCACAATCATTTATAAAAATCTCAAACAAATATATCTATAAGTTTTAGGAACATTTTAGAGTCTGTTCCAGTTGTTCATGACGACTGAAAACATCATTTGAGATTAGCTGAATGAAATGGGACTTTTTGTACATTACTTTCCTAATGGCATCCTTCACTTCTTTATTCCTCAGGCTGTAGATCAGAGGGTTCAGCATGGGATTGATGACTGTGTAAAACACAGAGGCCACTTTGACTGTGTGTCTGGAATTTCTGGAGTTGGGCACACAGTAGAGGAAGAGGATGGGCACATGGAAGTTGGTGATGGCGGTCAGGTGAGAGGCGCAGGTGGAGAAGGCTTTGTGGCGCCCACTGGCTGAGCGCATCTTGAGGATGGTGACAACAATGGACACATAAGACGTGAGGATGATGAGCAGTGTGCTTATCTCATTAAACGTGGCAAAAATGAAAAGAAGCAACTGGTTGATAAAAGTGTCAGAGAAAGACAGAGAGATCAGTGAGGAAAACTCACAGAAGAAGTGATTGATTGTGTTAAAGCCATGAAAAGATAATTTTAAAGCAGAGCACGTGAGCATCAAGGAACATGCCACTCCCCATGCATAGGATCCCACAACCAACATGGCACAGAGTTTCTGGGACATGGCAACTGTGTAGAGCAGAGGATTACAAATGGCCACAAAGCGGTCATACGCCATCACAGCTAATAGCAGAGATTCAGCCACCCCAAAGGTACAAAAGGAAAAGAATTGTACTGCACATCCTGAAAATGAGATGGTTCTGTCTTTGACCACTAGGTTCATCAGAGTCTTGGGGGCAACAGTACAGGAATAGCAGAAATCCACAAATGAGAGGTGGCTGAGGAAAAAGTACATGGGGGTGTGCAGTTTGGGGTTAATTCTGATGATTACAATCATCCCAAGATTTCCTACCACAGCGACAGTGTAGATGGCCAGAAAAATCAAGAAGAGAGGGACTTGGAGTTGTGGGGAATCTGAGAAGCCTAAGAGCATAAATGTGGCTCCACTTCTATTCCTGTCTGAGAGTGACATGGTTTCTGTTTATCCAAATCTGAAAATTGCTCCAGAAAACAAAAATATTAGGGAAAGTGACTTAATAGTAAGTTTGCTTGACCACCCTTACCAAACCTAGATGATGAAGCACAATATTGTTCAGATTCTCGGTGCTTATTTTCCAAAATGTCTAAAGTTTTGAAACATCATAACAATATTTTAAACTTTTCCATGAAAAAAATACAATTACTAATTAAAATTTTATGTTCTGCAATACAGTTTTTAATACATTTAAAAATATGGTAAAACAAGGTCAAATCATTAATGGTTATTTTAAATCCAATCTTCACCGAATATTTGTGGCTTTCCTTAATATTGATAAGTTCATAGAAAATAAGCCTACCATAAGATGATGGTTATATCAGGCCCGTAATCAGTAATAAAATCAGATATTTCTAAATATATTGATTTTTACATCATATGTTCACATGGTGACATTCAATATCAACAAACCTAACACTGAATGTTTGTGTCTCTACTGTTAACTCCTTATAGCACCTTACAGTATCATTGTTTTTCCATCTTACCCAGTAAATATGATATAAAAGTACATTATAATTTATTTTTTCAGAGAGTATGCTTCTCCAATGAGAATGTTCCTTACTCAGTGCTTGAGGAGTAATAAAATTAAAATAGTTTATAAATATAATCTAGTTACTTCTTTATTCCATAGTTAATAAAAATAGAAATCAGGGAAACATTGACTTCTCCAATGGCAAGCAGACAAATACCAATATCCACATCTATGACTAGAGCTCTGATTTTCATACTCCTGGCCAAGCATCTATTCCTCTACACCAAACCCTGCACTTTATTAGTAATCATACTTCCAATTACTGACCACTCTAAGCACCCTAAGACTGTGAGAAATATTCCAATGACAGGGTTTGTGCCATACAAATAGACCAAAAAGCATCATCATCAACATGAAACACATGAGAGCAGGATTTAGGACATTTGTCTTACCCTGGAATAACTACCTGTAGTAAAGACTCTGATATAGAAACATCCTATGACTAGGTCCCTCTCTTCCTCTCTTCCCTCTTCCTTCAGGATACCCAGGATATTCAGTCTGTCCCTGTATTACTTGAGAAGGATAAGGATTAAAAACTTGAGATAGTAATGCACTATGAAGACATTTCATGAGAAAACACTAATACAGAGAATCATGTTACTCTAATTGGTGCCTAATACCTCTCAGATTCTATCGTTCCTGGTATCTAGTTCTCTATCAATTCTGGCAAAGTTATCTGTGATCACACGACCGAGGAAATAGTTTCCACATGGCCCATCAGTAAAGATGTCAGATCATATGGAACGGCCCTCCCTGTTTCTGTACTCATGAAATTGAGTATTAGAGACAGACTCAAAAGACAATTTATCACATAGCCAGACATTTTAACTACTGAATTATTTTCTTAATGCTATATTTCCTTTTCTAATGCATTTAAAATTTTGTTTTAAAGAAATGTTATATTTATCGTAGTGGATCTTGTATCCCATACTAATAAAAAGTTCTCAGAAAGAGTGCACTTTCTGCTCCTTACACACTCATGTACATTTCTCGAAAACTGTCTATCTCTAGAAGGTAAGTTTCCTTCTTCCCAAGTTGTTCTCTAGAAGGAAATTAATATCAAACTGTCTTTAGAATCTTAACACAAACCTGCTGATGGAAAATGTAGAACTTCTCCTGTGATGCGTGTGTTCTCACATCTATAGTTACAAACTTGCAGACACGAACCCTAGGGACTATCTATTGCTCCATTCTCTTGAGGTCAAAAATACACCATTAAAATTAATCACTTTTATCTGAGGTAATTCTTATATACTTGAAACCCTGGAAGAAAAAAAAAAAATATATATATATATATATAGCAGCATTAGGAGTATTTCAAATGAAACAATTTATATTTTAAAGTCACATTTGCCAGCTGTCTGATCACCCCCACACCCTCCTACAATTAGAAAAATATATATGATTATAAGATTCATCATTTTGAAATACTGCTTAAATAGCTATTATTTGCCAGGCATAACCCTCTTCCTCCATACCACACTCTCTGAACATACTGAATAAGTGTGAAGATCCAGCTTTCAGGTCATCATGACCCATTGAGTGTTAAGGCAGAAGTATTTACAAAGTAAACATTCAATGGATGAATGGTCTAATCCCTGTTAAATCCCTGTCTAAGTATTAGTCATTTTCCCTACTGTCTCCTTTAGCTATTCTGACCGTCTTGCTATTCCTTTTGTTCTTTTCTATGAGGGCTTTCTCTAACCGGGATTCTTTCCCTTAAGATTTTTTCCAAATGCTTCTTTTCAGTGAAATCTTCCATGAACACACTATGGTATTACAAGAGTTACCTTACTACCCAATTTTAGTGTTTAAAATAATTAGCACGGTTAAAACATTTTTTAAATTCTTATTCAGTTTTATATATTGTTTGATTCCTGTCCTAGAATAAAACTTTAAGGATGACAGGGATTTTTCACTGTTTTGATCTTTGATATGTTCCAAATCCCTAGATCAGTAACTAGCACAAAGTAGTATAACATGAATATTTATTGAATGATAAATATGACTTTCCTCCTAGCTGGGAATTGAGTCAATTCTCCCAGAAGTATGGAAAATTAGAGAACAGAAACCATATAGATTATACACACAGGAGAGGTTTGGTTGTTTTTATAAGTGATTATTTAAAGTAAATATGTACATTTGTAATTTGTCGATTCAAATTAAAAAATAGACAGTCAAAACTAAACTAAAAACAAATCTCCAATCTACTGGATTTCCTATAACTATTGCAGTTCATTAAAATAGAAATTTTTAATTATCAAAATCAAGTAGAGCATGGTGAAATATCTTGTAAATGTAAACCAATATCTCAAATATTTTTCTTTATAAAATCTTAAAAGTAGCTTCACACAAGTATATCAAATTATTATTCACTAAGAAAACATGTTTCCCAACCAATTATATCCAAGGTTAGGCTATTGATATGTGAATAATACAGAAATAAATCACATTAAAACATTTTGTTTAAAGGACATATAATACTTCTGTAGTGAAAAACATCAGTAAGCATGGACTATTTGAAGATTATGTATTCATTAATCATAATTAAAATTGGTGCTATTTTGTTAGCATTGCTTTCTGTTACAGAAACCGGAGAAATAAATTTGAGTACATAACAGTACATAATTACTCATGTATTTATTCACTTTTCATTAAAAAATATTTATGAAACGCTACTCTAGGGCGATTATTAAATTAGGTAATGGGGGACAAGAAAGAGAATGTCTCTTTTCCTACAAATTTATATTTCAAAGATGATTAAAAATCAAATAAATATGAAATAGTTTGCCAGTAATGATAGATGCCAAAAATTAGATACAACTCTAGGTGTCATTTTAAGTAGCGACATCAGGCAAGGCCACAGTGAGGTGCTATTTGAGCATGGCCCATTGTGAAATGAAATAGTTATTCAAATAAGTGAGGAAAGAGTGTTGAGTTTGAGGAAAAGGTAAGTGTAAATACAACTTATTTCCAAATAGATGGTCACTTTTGAATGAATCTCAACAGCTCTGCAGTATGTGGTGATGTTCTGCACTTTCCAGATCTCTGCCAAAATCTAACATGAATCTAACATGCAGAATGACATTAGTTATGATAGAAATAAAAAGAAGGAAATCTGCTTTGATAAATCTGTGTATATTCTTTAAAGCTGTATTTATGCCACTAAGTTGGTATCTTTCAGAACAATAAGGGAATAAGGATCGCATTAGTAGAGAGCTCTTGTAGACCACATTCACTAATAAGATATTGATACATAATTTTAGGTCTGCAAAAATGACCTGGAATGATAAAATCTAAAAAGTTTTATGAAAGTTATTGTAAACTTTTTAGTCATTTGAAGACTTACAAGAAAATAAAGAACAAAAACAAAACAAAGAAATAGTTGAACCAACATTGAAAGTCTCAAAACAAGTAACTACAAGAACTTCTTGAGACACTAACATTTTCCTTTACCCAAATGAATTTGTTGTCCTAGCCTTCCTGTGTGCAGCCTGGAAAACAAAACTATGTGGAAAACATTTTGTCTTGATGAGTTAGGAGAATTGTAGCAACAATCATTCCCTGACATCCAATCCTATAAGTCTGAGTCATTTAAAACATGATCATATTTTAAGTATATTATATTTCTCTATCATTCCGCTTCCTAAGAGAACTCTCAATAATAGTTTATGAAAATAGTGTAACTATTCATAAAATAAATAATTGATTAAACACCTATGCCAAAATTGCATCTGACAAAAACAATATATTCTTTTTTTTTGTCTTTTTTCGTGACCGGTAAGGGGATCGCAACCCTTGGTGTGGTGTCGCCCACACCGCGCTCAGCCAGTGAGCACACCGGCCATTCCTATGTAGGATCCGAACCCATGGTGGGAGCGTCGCTGCACTCCCAGCGCCGCACTCTCCTGAGTGTGCCACGGGCTCAGCCCAAAACCAATATATTCTTAAAATCATTCAATACCCAGGCCATGTTTAAATTTCCTAAATTGTCTTAAAAACATCTTTCTTCCTGGTAGTTTGAATCAAGATTCAAACAAATTTAGTTGTTATATATATATATATATATATTTGGTTGTTACATAATAATTTTCTTTATTATGTAACTGTTCTGTGTGTGAAAGCATGTGTGTATGTGTTCAGATAATTTTTGAAGAAAAAAATGGACCATTTGTAGAATGCTGCTGCTTCTGTATTTGGCTTTTTTCTTCATTTGGTGTCATTTAAGTTGTTTCTGCACCAATTCTTTTAAGCTAATTTTAAGAATGAGAGTGTTTATAAGTTCAGCTCATTTTTCTTAGTTTCTTTCAGAACAGAATTTTTCATAGGTGGTTCGAACTAATGCCAGTTGCATCCCATTGCAGGGCACATGTTAACTGGGTTTTCACTTTTTAGGGATGTTCTAATGATCTTTGGATTGGGTAGTGTTGGGTTGATTATTTGGTTTATTTGTTTATTTATTGAAACATGATTGTACACATCTGTGGGGTATAGCATTGAATGTCAACAGCTATGTGCAATATGTGATACTCAAATCAGCATAAATAGTACACTCATCATTATACAATGTAATCATTTCTAGCACCACTTTACCCATTTCTCACTAAGCCCCTCTTCCCTCACTTTATACCACCTCTAGTGGACTCAATTCTGTTCTTTCCTTTAAAAAATTCAATGAATTATTAAGATTGCTCTCTTTCTTTCTTTCTCTCTTTCTCTCTCTCTCTTTCTTTCTTTTATTTTTTCTTACTTTTCACTTATGAGTGAAGAAATGTGGTATTTCCCTTTTTGTGCCAGGCTTATCTCATTTAAAATAATTTTTTCCACGTTCATACATGTTGGTGCAAATGGCAGAACTTCATTCATTTTTTATAACAGAGTACCATTCCATTATATATATGTATACCCCATTTTTGTATTTAGTCATCCATGAATAGAAGTTTAGGTTGGTTCCAACTCTTGGCTATTGAAAATAGAACTGCAACAAACATTGGACTATAGGCATCTCTTTGTCATGATGATTTCCATTCCTTTGAGTATATACTCAACAGTGTGATTGCTGGATCATATAGCAGTTTTACCTCCGAATCATGGGCGTTCACAAGGGGAGGAGAGAGGGAAAATATTAACAACCTTTTCAGTGAAATAACAGTGGAAAACTTCCAAGGTACAGAAAGATATATGGTCATTCACATCTGGGAGGCTTAAAGATCAACACACAGATTCAATCCAAAAATGTCCTCCCTGAGCCACAGTATAGTCGAATTGACAAAGCTCAAATACAAGGAGAGAATTTAAAAAGAGCAACAGAAAAGTACCAAATCACCTATAAAGGAGTGTTATTGGACTAAAATAAGACTTCTCAACACCAACTCTACAGGTCAGAAGAAAATGGAGCATTATATTGAAAAAACTAAAAGTAAAAAGAAAATTGACAGCCAAGAATACTATACCCAGCAAGGCTATCTTTCAGAAATGAAGGAGAAATAGTGTATTTCTCAGACATAAACTGTAGGAGTTCACCAGCACGTGACCATCACTAAAATATCTCCTCAAGGGAGTCCTGAATCTGGAATCCCCAAAATGATAATCACTACCACGAATACACAAGGAAGAACAAAACCCACGTGTAGATCAAAAATGCAAAAGAGAAAGAGAAAGAAACTTTATGTTATCACCTCAAAGAAGACAAAATTGAAAGACAAACCACTTATGGGGAACAAAGGAACAAATATGCTTTAAACATCTAAACAAAAATTAATAAAATGCCAGGAGGAAGACAATACCTTTCAATAAAACCATTAAATATAAATGGATACAACTCCCCATACAAGAGCTACGTTATTTTGTTTTAAAATTACCCACCAAGTTTTTACTCTGTGATTTTAATACCGACCTAAATCAACACTTCGATCTTTTTTTTTTTAATTAGAAGTTCTAAAATTGTGAATTTCTAATTCATTATTTTTCCTGTTTTTAGTTCATCAGAACTTCCTCTCTCTAACTGTTAGGTGACCCTGAAATACAATTCATAGAGGAAATATAAAACAAATATTTGTTTCCTTTCATTTACAATGTTCAGACTACTGAGTTAATAGCCAAGAAGCCTTTAATAGTAGGCAATGGTTTATTATTATTTTCTTTTTCATAATCTAGATTTAAACATATTTGATGAATTTAAAATAATAGCAGTCAATATTCATTATTATGTTAAAATCTTCTAACCATAAGCCAGTGGGAGCCACTTCAAATTGCCTCCTAGTCCTATTTCAGATGATTTGACTGGCTGCTGATAACATTCTCGCTTTTGTGAAAATTAAACTTCCCAAGGCTAATCTTATATATTTTCAGTCTTAAACATCAAATTTGCCATTTCTCCAAGAAGCCCTAGTTCTGTTTGAAGGACATAAGTTTTTCATTTTAAGGAAATTTGAAAAACAGGAATGTTTATTGCTACCGAGTTATAATTTTTAGTGGTAATTGTTTCAAAGAAAAATATTGTATCAAACTGAATTTCTAATACTAATTAAGATGAAAAAAAATTATTTACCTTCCATTACTTTAGAACTTTAGCCCTTTTCTCATATGCTAACAACCTTGGCTTCAGTCACATTTAAGTAATTATTTCATTATTATTAATTTGAAGTTCTATTTCATTTCTTCTTACCTTTATTAGCTTTTGGTTTACTTTTGTCTCTTCTTTCATGCATTTTATCATACTATAAAAATATTTTCTAAGTCTTGTCTTTATTCATTTAAGAATATTCTGGGAGAGAATCTGTACCAATATATAAGTTCCTTCCTTTTTATATTTTTGCAGTTGTGTACTTCCATGTTTTTATTCAATCACCTCCATATTACACTTTAAACACTCTGTTGTTACTATAAATAATTCTTATGGTTCTGTTGTTTTTTTTCATATTTTTGCTACTGTACCTTGGAGATAGATTCCTAGAACTGTGAATGCTTTGAATGAGGATACATATGATATGTAATGTCACTAGTACTCCTAATCTCCTACGATAGGTACTATAACTTGTTATATTCCTGCTCAAAATGTATAAAAATGCTGTTTCCCCACAGCTTCACTTACAGGATGTGTAATAAACTTTTAGATTTCTGCCACACCAAAGGATGAGAAATGATAGTTCAAAGCAGTTGTAATTAGTGTTTCTGCTCTTCGGGGTCAGGCTGAACAACTCTTCAGATGTTTCAGGCTATTGATATTCCATTAACTAGCATATGTAATTATATCACATGCATATTTTTCTACAGTATTGTCATTTTCACCTCTACTATATGTGACAAAAGCCAGAACTATTCCTCAGTTTTTCATTTGCCATTTTAACTTCTTATCTGTAGTTTTTGCAAAAAGGTTTTGTTTAATTATTTTTTACTATACATACATGTGTGGTATAACATTGGTTTTCAATAATTGTGCAAAATGTGTGGTGGTTAGATCAGCATAGTTAACTTATTCATCATTACAACGCACAATCATTCTTTGTGTCTGTTGATCGGTTCCTCATTAGCCCCCCTGCCTCTGTCTCTCCCTTCCCTTTTCCACCTCTGGTTTTCTAGAAGTTCAATGTACCGTTGTGATTGTTGTTTCTTTCTTTCTCTCTATCTCTCTTATTGTTCGTTTGTTTATTTCTGGATTATATCATACTAGTATAGTTTTTTTATAGTCATGTAACCTTAATTTAAACCTGCTTTTAGTACACTGTTTTGCTGTATGAAAAACAAATATATATTTTTTAAATTTTTTCATATGTGGTTATCTATTTGTCCCTATATGACACATTTTAATAACTGAAACTTATTATATTATTATTTTTTTTTACATTCTGTATGGTTAGATTCTTATTCAATTTTTGCTTTAATTTCTGGGGTGTTTGCTACCAGATATTTGTGTTTGTTTAGTCATTTACATAAACATTAATGAAGAAGTTTTGAAATCTTTTTCCACAGTATCCACATACATTCTGTATGGATTAGACTAGAAGACAACTTGGAGAGGGTTAGACACCTGATAATACTGGGAATCCAAGTGTTGAGTAATAATGTAAAAGCATAATATAGGAATATTGAAATGACTCCAGGGCTGTCCTTTCTGGAGGACAAAATTGATCTGTATGACATCTCATACTTATTTCTGCAGCAGCATTGTGGAGAAAATGCACTGGATTTGGAATGGAAAGAGTTAAGTCTGTCTTAAATCAGTCATTTCCAGGCTATCTCTCCTAACATCTCTGTCATCATATGTGTAGCAGATATGATTATACTTGTCTTAATTAATTCTCGACATGAGCTGTTTTAAGTGCAAGGCTTTCTACTTATAGAAATCACAAACTCTAAGAGATGCAGATGTCAGAAAATAATTACAGCCCTTTCATTGCATAGCATATCCACCTGTATCTGCCAACAAAGACACAGTGCTTCAGTGACACACAACAAAAACAACTTTAAAGGCAAGGTACTCATTTGTATACAAATTAGATCAGAAAATCCATTCAATTTAGAAATAACAGCATTCTCTCAGTCACTTTATTCTCCACATTGAGTAATCTATTGTGCTTTGTTATATTTTTGTGTTTGTGTTCAAGAATTGGAGAAAATAATATTTAATGGATGCAAATCTTGTAGAATTCATCTCAGAATTGTCTTCCTTGAGAACTTCAAGGGATTTAAATCTCATGCTACTCAATCATCTATGAAAACCTCATACAAATACATCTGTAAGTTTTAGAAACATTTTAGACTCTGGTCCAGTTGTTCATTAAGACTGAAACATCTCTGGAAATTGGATCAATGAAATGGGACTTTTCTGTCCATTAATTTCCTAAAGGCATCCTTCACATCTTTATTCCTTAGACTGTAGATCAGAGGGTTCAGCATGGGATTGACGACTGTATAAAATATGGAGGCCACTTTGACCATTTGTTGAGAGTTTTTGGAATTGGGCATGCAGTAAAGGGAAAGGATGGTCCCGTGGAAGATGGTGATGATGGTCAGGTGGGAGGCACAGGTGGAGAAGGCTTTGTGACGTCCACTGGCAGAAAGGATTTTTAGTACAGTCATGAGAATGAAAACATAGGATGTGAGGATGACCAGCAGTGTACTCACCTCATTGAAGGTGGCAAAGGCAAAAAGCAGCAGGTGGGGGATGTGAACATCAGAGCTGGACACAGCGATGAGAGCAGTGTACTTACAGAAAAAGTGGTTGATCACATTGTGTCCAGAAAAGTTTAGATGGAGAGCATAGCAAAGGAGTACCAAGGGGCCAGTCATACCCCAAAGATATGACCCTGCCACCAGAAGGTCACAGAGCCTCTGTGGCATGGCAACTGTGTAAAGCAGAGGATTACAGATGGCCACGAAGCGATCATAGGCCATCACCGCCAGCAGGAAGGACTCGGTCACTACAGCTGTGCAGGAGAGGAAATACTGCAACATGCAGCTCAAGTACAAGATGCTCTGATCTGCCATGACCAGGCTCTCAAGCAGCTTGGGAGTGATGATTGAAGAGTAACACAAATCAACAAAAGAAAGATGACTGAGGAAGAAGTACATGGGGGTGTGGAGCTTGGGGTCAATTTTGATTAGGACTATCATTCCAACGTTTCCTACCACAGTGATAACATACATGATCAGAAACACAAGGAAGAGAGGAATCTGAAGTTCTGGGTAATCTGTGAAACCTAAGAGGGCAAAGGTCGTCTCCACACTCAGATTCCTTGCTGCCCTCACCATAATTCTTTTTAATGCAATGGTGTGTTTGCAAAGAGTTATCCCTGCCAAAGAGAAGATTTATGGGGATGCGTGAAAATTGTCATGACTTTGTATGGTACAGGAAAGTAAATGAGAAAAAAGAATATTGGTCCTAGGTTTCTCCATGAAGAACTTGCCTCATGCAGATCGCTGCTGCATATATACCAAACAGTGCTGAGTATTTGAAATGTCTTTGCATTTCCATTGCACTCTGTTTCTATTAAAAATACTTATTACATTGCAATGTGTACTTCCACACACAAGCTAGTGTCGAATACTTATTACATTGCAATGTGTACTTCCACACATTAGCTAGTGTTGTAGCATGAACATAACTGATACACAGTGTGTGCATAAATACATACACTAGTGAAGATTATCTGAAAAATAGTGTGAAATATTCAACTCAGAGAACAACATCGCTCCTGGATTTTGCCTATATACTGATTACGCAAATCAACTAAAATGTTTAAGATAACATGTTTCAATTATAAGTATAAAATACGTTATAAGAGAAATATAGAAAAAGGCATAGCAATTCCATTTTACCAACTTTTATTCAGTTAAAAAAAAAATAACCCTTCTCTCATAGAATGTCTTAGTGACTGAGAGTTTGAGGAGGACATGGCTTACTTTTGACCTGAGTGGACAGGGCAATTTTTTAGGGATTATGGTCTAAGGGATAGATTTTACTACAATACAGGATCACATAGATATTTTGTAAGTGTCCAAAGACATATAAGGTAAGATATCTCTCAAGACTAACTAGTTTTCTTTCCAGTAATAGTTTATTTAACAATGTAAAGTGCATGTAAAGACAATATGAGTAAGTTTCCATTTCCAGGTAGCAAACGTACGCTGTTCTTTATGAAATGGTTGCCAGTGGACCTGAATCCAAGAATTTCCACGAGTGTTAACTTCTTTCTTCAATTAAGTTCAGAATTGGATGACATTTACAATGACATAAAAATAAAAAATTATTCAAAGACCATATCAGGAAAACACTGTTGTATATCTCATAGAAAACCTGAATAAACTTACCTGCTACAGAGAAACAGGCCACCACCCTGCTGGTTCTCTGTTAACTCAGTATAACAGGAGCACCAACTCTTTACATGTAAGTCTATAGCCCTGGGGAGTCAAGCTCTGGAGATTCACAAGCAACTAATTCTTCAGAGGCACCAAAACAGGTAATTAAGGCAAATGCTAGGTCTCTTGTACATGTATAATAACTAGACTCCCCTTGAAATTACACCGAAAAAATGTTGCATAATGTTGACTATTGTGCTTTGCCTGCACATAATTAAAATGCCCTCTGCAATTAATAAAACTAGAATAAAAATCAAATACTGCCTTGTCTATTCTGAAATTTAGTGATCCTCTTTGAATTTTGGAGGCTATATATAGTAGTTTTAAGCCACTTACATATTTGCAGAATTTCCCACAAAAATGTCCTTTTTGATTGGGGTCCAAGACAAGTGAAATCTATATAAAAGTCCTATCTGCCATGCAACTGTGCTATTAGGGACATATGACCCAGCACTTATGATTGGTCTTGAAGAGTATTTGCAAATATTGGTTGTTCAGAACTTACATTATGCCCCTACAGTGAATTACAGATCAGACCTTTAGGATTTTAAAGCAAGTAAATAACTTCCTCTGCAGACAACTCTTCACCAACTGAGAAAAGTTTCTCACTTTTAAATGGACCTCAGTAGAAACTGGATCATTGAAAATAAGCCACTAAGTTATCATGCAACCTACACTTCCCATAATGAACAGGGTATTATCTATTCTATGAATCTATAAAATTTGGCATGCACAGCAGTCACCAGCACTGTTATTCCTGAAGACACAAATAAATCTTATGAGTAATTACAAATGCCCATGGTTCATTCTCTTTTTATATTGTTTCATGCTTCTCAGCCTGATCTTGTAGCCTCATGGGGTATTTCCTAAAACAACTTACATATGGATGAAAGCACTGAGACCTTATTTTCAGATTGTTTTCCTTTATTTGATGACCCCACCAAATAGTGTCTAGCTGTAGCACTATAATCCTGCTCTGGGGAATCCCGGTAATAAGGTGAACAAAAATTCTTCCAATATTAGAAATTCAAAAAGTATGCTTGGAATATTGGGATAACATTTTGAAACTTATAACATGGTCTCTGTGGCAATACTTTACATGGATGGAGTAATAACCTCCAGGAGGTGTTATATGCTCTAATTCTGCAACAAATATGTAGAACTGTTTCTCCATTGATTATTTTTATGAGTCCAAGGATGTATGGGTATAAACTACAAATGGGAGTGACTCTTCTACCTGTCACCCTTCCTTAGTGGTGCACTGACTAAATCTTTGCTTACCATAGTGAAACCATGAGCTCTAGTACTTTAGAAGTCTTGTCTCCTGAGGGAGTGATGCTTTCACCCCTCCTGAGGGGTGCAGTGTTGGATCCATTAAGTTGGAATTGTGACTTGCTTGACCTAGAAAATATGGTAGAAGTGATGTGTGGATTCTAGAGTTGAGGCACTAAGATGATTTATGGCTTTTACTTTTACTCTCTTCAAATGTTGCTCTGAGATCAGCACACAAGGAAGACATTGTACCCTACTGGAGAATGAGAGAATTCTTGGGAAAATATTGAATCACCCCAGGTGACAGTCAGCACCAAGTCACCTAAGAAACAAATGGTATCATCTTGGAAGCTTTAATATTGACAGAATTGCTAAGTCATTGCATCAACATGAATGAGCTCAATTAGGACTGTTATTGTATGAGATAGGGAACTCACATCAGGTCCCACACAAACACCTGGACCTAGAATGCTAAATCATAACATCATTTTGAGAGGGTATCTACTTTGAGACAGCATCCTGCCCTGGGAAACAATAACCCCATGCATCTCCATTATTACACTATACCCACCAGAAGCCTGCAAAGCCATGAAACCATCTCAATCCAATGATAGAGTCATGACTCTTGCATAGGAGTCAACACAGCACCACCTCATACCCAAGGTGCAGATGTACCAGTGCAGTGACTGGCCTTCCCCCAGGACCATGCTCTTCAACAAACACACACTATTCAGGACTTGGGACCCACCCACCTCATGTCCACAGCATAACACACAAAAGCATAAAACTCACTCATGGAGCACATACACAAATGAGAAAGAAAAATTAATCCAAATTTTCACTGTAGAAAACTATCCTACCACAAAGATAAACAAGAGAAGAAGAAAGGAACAAAAGATATACAAAAACTACCAGAAAACAATAAACAAAATGACAGGAGTAATCCTTACATATCAATCATAACCTTAAATATAAATGGTTTAAATTCTCTAATGAAAACATGAACACTTGTGGAATGGATTAAAATAATAGTACCCACCTACATAATCCCTATAAGAAACTCATCTCACCTGTAAAGACACACAAAGATTCAAACTGAAGGGATGGAAAAACATATTCCATGGGAACAAACTCCAAAAATGAGCAGTATTAGTTACACTTGTATTAGGTAAAACAGACTACAGAAAGAAATGTATAGAGAGACAAATGCCTTCATTATGTAATGACAAAAGGATGAATTCAGCAAGAGGATTTAATAATAATACATATATATGCAACCAAAACTGGAACAGTCAGATATATATGGCACATTTTATTTGATGTAAAGGGAGAGAGAGAACCCCCCAATATAAAATAGTTGGGAAATTCAACACCCCATTCTCAGCATTAGAGAGATTAGTTAGTTAGAAAATCAACAAACAAGGTCTTATACTAATTTTTCCATGAAATGGACCTAGTGGACATTTATAGAACATTTCATCTTAAAGTTGCAGAATACACATTCTTTGTGTGAGCATGTGCAATATTCTCAGGGGCAAATAATATGTTTGGCCACAAGACAAGCCTCACCAAATTTTAAACAATCAACATCATATCAAAAGTATGTTTTCAGAACACCACAATGAAATAAAAGTAGAAATCAATAATAAGAGGATCATTAAAAACTGCACAAATATATGGAAATTGAGAAATATGCTAATGAGTCAATGAAGAAATTAAGAAGAAAATTTTAGAAACTTATTGAAACAAATTTTAAAAATGTAAAATGCCAAAAAAGAAAAGAAAACTGTAAGCAAGTATCCCTGATAAGCATAGATGAAAACCACTTAACACAGTAGTAGAATTCAAATCTAACATCACACACCATGATCTAGTAAGATTTATTCAGGGATAGGTCAACCTATGCAAATTAATAACCATGATACGTGATGCATCACATCAACAGAATGAAAAACAAACCCCATTTGATCATATCAGAAAAAGCAGGAAAAGCATTTGAAAAAAATTGACAATACTTCATGATAAAAAGCTCTCAACAAATTAGGCATACAAGGAACATACCTCAATACAGTAATGACTATAATTAAAAAACCCACAGCATATATTATACTGAACATGGAAAACTTGAATATGTTTTCTTTAAGAACTGGACCAAGTCACGTATGCCAGTATTCATCACTCATTCAACATAAAACCAGAAGTTCTAGCCAGACCCATTAGGCCAGGGAATAAAATAAAGGGCATCTGGATTAGAAAGGAGATAATCAATTTGTCCCTGTTTCCAGGTGATATGGTCTTACATAGAGAAAATTCTGAAGAATCCACCAAAAACCTTTAAAACTGGTAAAAGAATTCAGTAAAGTTGTAGGGCACAAAATAAACATACAAAAGTCAATAGCATTTCTGTACACTAACAAGAAACTAGCTGAAAAAGAAATCAAGAAAAAGCCCTATTTAAAATAGCCACAAAAACTAAAACACCANCTAAATCTTTGCTTACCGTAAGTGAAACCATGAGCTCTAGTACTTTAGAAGTCTTGTCTCCCGAGGGAGTGATGCTTTCACGAGGGGTGCAGTGTTGGATCCATTAATTTGGAATTGTGACTTGCTTTACCTAGAAAATATGGTAAAAGTGACGTGTGGATTCTGGAGTTGAGGCACTAACATGATTTATGGCTTTTACTTTTACTCTCTTCAAACATTGCTCTGAGATCAGCACACAAGGAAGACATTGTACCCTACTAGAGGATGAGAGAATTATTAGGAAAATATTGAGGCACCCCAGGTGACAGCACCAAGTCACCGTAGAAACAACTGGTATCATCTTGTAAGCTTTAATATTGACCGAATTGCTAAGTCATTGCATCAACATGAATGAGCTCAATTAGGACTGTTATTGTATGAGATAGGGAACTCACATCAGGTCCCACACAAACACCTGGACCTAGAATGCTAAATCATAACATCATTTTGAGAGGGTATCTACTTTGAGACAGCATCCTGCCCTGGGAAACAATAACCCCATGCATCTCCATTATTACACTATACCCACCAGAAGCCTGCAAAGCCATGAAACCATCTCAA
>NW_007738453.1:0-483 GCF_000696425.1 Galeopterus variegatus | reverse complement strand
AGCTAGCAAGGATGCAGAGAAAAGAGAATCTCATGCACTGTTGGTAGCAATGTAAATTAGTACAGCCATTAAGTAGAACAAGATGGAGAATCCTCAAAAACTAAAAATAGAGCTACCATATAATCCAGCAATCCCACGACTGGGTATTTATCTTAATGAAAGAAAAATAGTATATTAAAGAGATATCTGCATCCCCATCTTCACTGCATAATTAGCCCAAGATATGGAATCTAATTAAGTGTTCATTAACAGACAAATAGAGAAAATGTGGCATATGTACACAATTAAACACTATTCATCCATAAAAAAGAATTAAATTCTGTCATTTGAGGCAACATGGATGAGCCTGGAGGACACTGCATTTAGTGAAATAACCAGACATAGAAAGATAAATGCCACATGTTCTCACTCATACAAGGAAGCTAAACAAGTTAATCTCACACAAGTGGAGAGTAGGATACTGATTACTAGAGGCTGGGAATA
>NW_007738452.1:14266-44010 GCF_000696425.1 Galeopterus variegatus | reverse complement strand
GACTGCAAAAGGCACATTTCAGTCTTGCTTTTCTATTTATTTGGGGTGTTGCTATTATCAACATGAGTTTTCTCCCTTTTTCCTTTCTCCAGTGCATGAATAATTGTGGGGATACATAAGCAAATAACCTATTATATACAGATAGGCCAGGGAACTGTTCATGTTTGCAAAAATTCAATGTAGAAGAGATAAAAGCCAAGAATAGAACAGCCGTATTCTTTCTGAAACAATCAGTTTTAGCCACAAAGACATTTATGTTGTTTTATCGTATTACTTAAAAACACAGCGGGATTTGCTAAAGAGAAATACCAGTACTGTAAAACACGGTTCAGAAGGGATAAGCCCACTTCTTTCGTGTTATTTCATGTTATCAGCTCTTGTACAACATGATTCCAGCTTTAGCAGCAACTAAATAAAGGTAACTGTCCTGTGTGGTCATTTACATAAATCCAAACTGAATGCAGGAAAAAAGTAATTCTCTGACAACTTAAAACAAGTGATGTATGTGGAAGTACCAACAGCATTTTCTTTAGCAGAGGTTTTCCACCAATTCTAACTCTTTATTCATCTACTTATTTTTGTGTTTATTTATTGATTTATTTTTCAGGGAAGTGGGAGAAAGAGTTAATTTTAATTAAGAGTTCAGGAGGACATATTTCCATGTGTATGCTCTTTTGGAGTAAGCCCCTGAATTAGTATGCTTCTTATTCAGTCATACAACTAAACAGCACAAAGCTTTATAATCCCAGTGATCAATAGAAAGAGAGATTTAAAAAATACATTGTTTTTAGTGGTTGAGCTGCATTATGCTGATACCATTTTTTTAATAATCATGAACCCAATAAATGACATACATAAAATATGATCCTGAGGAAGAAATTACAATAATGACCACTCACCTTTACCTGAAAGCAATTGTGGTCAAAGGCCAAATGTCAGCTCACAATGGGTATAGGAAAATTCATAGTCTAAAGTCCCACAGCTTCCTGAAAAGGGTGTTGCTCAGGGTTATTTATTTAAATGAAACTGAGAGAAGAACCAGGGTATTTTTAAACAATCTCAACTTATAGTATGGGGGGGGGATGCCAGTATTTTCTTTAGTTATTTAATAATCCTATAAGGTTTTTCACATTGCTGAATTGAAATTGTAGTTGTTCCCAACTTCCATATTTATGCAATAATCTTGTAGTCAACTAATAAGTTGTGTTGGTTAATTGCCAAACTCTTTTGCATATGGTTAAGTTGTGCATATAAAAACACACGTGATGAAACATAGTATTTTATAACCCAGAGCATCTAACATGCTCATACCTAATGCATGCACACATACTGTAACCCAGGACAAATTGCTTGTGTTAGTTACTACCACAGGCTGGCAGGCCAGAAAATACATTTGGTGCCTAATATGCATAAGCACAGAAATATGGTCAGGCTCATTACTGTAATAAAGCTATGATTTGCCAGCAGGATCAGTGGAAACACACTCGAAGCAGTCTGTCCCTTCCACTAGCTCCTGTGCCATAAAGCAATAACGTTGTAACAAGGGTGAATCCTCAATTCAGTTGGGCTACCTTGTCTGGGTTATTTGAACCCTTATTTGCCTTAAGGGGCCCATTTGCTTGTCCTAATGTGTACACAGTGATAATGTAGCCATTTACGCAATAAGGAAGGTCTGCAAAACAGTAGTCTGCTCCGCAATAACACGGGGTAGCAAGAGTGCGGAGAACTGACAACTGTTGGTCCAATTACATAATTCTGCAGTCATCCGCAAATCAAAGAGGTGGCTTTTTCATGAGTTTCAGAGTGAGTAGAGTCCTGGACAAGAAAAAGGCCAAATAGATTTCTTTTTAGTGCTTTGATGAAATTAGAAACAGGTTGATGAAAGAAAATGCCTTGAGTTCTCTGCTTAAAGTTTCTATATTATACAAAAGATCTTTCAAAATTAGAGGCAGGTAAAGATGGAAGTTTCCTAGTTGGAGGGAAGGCACTCTGGGTTCACTTCCTTCTGGAAGGGGACATTCAAAAATCACACAAGGAAAGTGTGAGTGAAAAAATGAAGGTAAGGTGGCCCCCAAATGGGCCACGGTGCCTCCAAAGCCCTCAAGCTTCTTGGAGCCCTGTCCTTGTTACTAGTCACCACACAGTCTTCTCAAGGGCCTTTTTGACATTAGAGAGCTAGAAAACTGAAAGCAACTTCGAACATCATACAGAATGTATTTTACTCCTGTTCCTTTTCATCCTTTTTCTTTTTCTTTTGCCAACTTTTAATAAAGGCTAGTTTTGTATTTTTGCATAGCTTTGTAAACAGGCTGAAAAGCTGGTGGTGGAGTATAAGGAAGAAAATACTAAATAAAATATCTGTTAAGCACATGCCGTTCTCAAGGTTTCGAAGATCTTCTACTCACCAACTAGAAAAAAATAATCAAGAAACTTGCACACTTTACTTCCAGCATTACCTACCATACTTTTCTATGATAAATATCCAGAGTGCCAACGTAGCATTGTTGCTCTAACCAGCCCCAACTGACTGCTTCTTGGAACACAATGTTGAGAAAGATTCTGAGATCCCATGCAGTCTAAACATGCACAAAAAGAGAAGGGTGGTAGCACATATTCCAGCTCTCTCATGCACGTGTGCCGGTGTCATAGCTCCAAATGTCATCAGCAGCATTCCTGTCCTCTCTCATATGAGACGCCCTTCTGCATGCCTCATCTTTCAAGATGCATCTCTCTGCAACACTTTCAGACCTTCTTCATCCTAGTGTACTAAGAACTTTTGGTTAGGATATATAAAGAATTATTATACATCATATATACTATGCAGATTGTATACATATCATTAAATATGAATAAATTTTGAGTCACACACCTTCACATGGAAAATAGAATATATAAAAATAATTTTATGTTTATATGGATTCTGTATGGGAAAAGGGCATGCCAGGGTGTAAGTAAAATAGAGATACCTATAGCTAATGAGGACCACATCCAGGTTGGCCTAATGGAAAAATGGAGACAGCTCTCTGGGTAGTGCGGTTTCCAGGTGTTCTGAATATGTGCATCCTGCTATGGTTCACTCCCACTGGCTTTCTGTGGTATCTCAAATGCCAGGAGAATCTCTACTATGGGTTGACACATTATCTCCAGGATGCCCCAAATTAAAGGCAAACCAGTTACTAGGCAGGGTCACATACTAAATCAATAACCCTGTTCCCTATTCAATAAGCTAATAACTTCCAAAGATAGGGTAGAAATTTAAAGGAACTGCAGGGTTTTTAAAAATATATTATTTTCAACAGATGTGACACTGACTGAATAGAAACATTAGCAGCCAAGAACTATGCTGGGAAAGGCCACTCCAGACAGAGCTGGCCATGAAGGCTCTAGATTCCTGAGAATAGGGGATGTCGAATCAAATCAGCAAGCGTGTTTAAATACCTCCTAGATGCTCTGGAATCTATTACATAACACCTAGACACAGTGTGAGCAGATATGTGAGGGTCATAGATAAAATGGCTTAATATTTGAGACCTCACTCTACTTTAAGAGACCACTTATCTTTGTTATCACTTATGATCATGATTTTTAAAAAATAACTGATTATTTTACCCTGTATCAGAAGAAATAGACCTACAGCTAACATTGTTTTCATTTATATAGCTCTGAGAGCTTTGTCACATTTTTGAGAATTCAACATTTTTTTCCTCATGGGAACTTTCGATGTCATATTTTGACACTGTGAAACTGCCCACCACCGCTTCACCACCACCACCGCTTCACCACCACCACCGCTTCACCACCACTACCACCAATTCTCTGCTTGTAAGCATGATGTGTGCCCTCGAAGTGCTTATGCTTTCATGGAAGAAGATGAGACAAAATAAAGAGAACACCTACCAATGTTCAATATTATAAACATCGCAGGAGAGAAGCAAATTAAATGCTCATAGCACGCATTTTTATATGTCTACCAATGGGCAGTCAGAAGAAGGCTTAAGATGTGTTTTGTAGAGATGCTCAGGGCTGGTCCTAAAATGACCTTCAGAATGGAAATTGTACTTCATCCTGGAAAGAAATTCTTCAATCAAAACACAGACATCAGTCTGGGGCCATCACTTGTAGCACTTTGATCATTGGTGTACTGTTTTCCAGATTGGTCCCTTTAAACTTGAGATTTCCAAGGGAAATCCTGGTACAGGGAAATGAAAACAGCTAGTGACGTTTAGTTTAAAGGCATTTCTGTACCTTGACTTTTCTTGTCCTTTTCCCCACCATGTCCATTTTCCCCACTGCAGCCTCTCTAAGGTCTCCGTGGATTTGATCCACTGACCTGGTGTTGAGGCTGGATTTGGGATCTTCTGAAGGATCCTTAGCATGCCAGAGTTAACAGGCCTGCATGGGCTAGCTGCCGTCTCAGAGCTGCCACAAACTCCATGGATTGTTCGGCTATAAAAATCAGCTATAAAAGTGTGAAAAATACCAGAGACCCAAATGGAAGAGGGAGGAGAGGGGGGAATGGTTCCTATACCCTTTTAGTGGACATCTGATTTATTTTTTAAGTGGAAAAGCCAATTTTACAGCTACTGTAGTTCAATTCTCTCTAATTTTATACATTTTATGCAAATTCTCAGCATCTTAATTGCAAATGAGAAGGAAACTTATTTTTTAAAGCAAAACAACAAGGTATAGTTTTGTATTTTCTTTTCAGTTTTTAATTCTCATGCTTGGTTTAGCACCATTAAACTTTTAAAACTCTTTTTACACAGTGATTTAAAATTATGTGTAATTTAAAGCACGCTCACATGTTCACAAACACCCATAGCCTTAAACAAGTAGCTTATTTTATTCCCAGACCTCACCCTCCCTTTTAGAGATGATACTTTGACGTTCTCCTACATGTANCACTGCAGCCTCTCTAAGGTCTCCGTGGATTTGATCCACTGACCTGGTGTTGAGGCTGGATTTGGGATCTTCTGAAGGATCCTTAGCATGCCAGAGTTAACAGGCCTGCATGGGCTAGCTGCCGTCTCAGAGCTGCCACAAACTCCATGGATTGTTCGGCTATAAAAATCAGCTATAAAAGTGTGAAAAATACCAGAGACCCAAATGGAAGAGGGAGGAGAGGGGGGAATGGTTCCTATACCCTTTTAGTGGACATCTGATTTATTTTTTAAGTGGAAAAGCCAATTTTACAGCTACTGTAGTTCAATTCTCTCTAATTTTATACATTTTATGCAAATTCTCAGCATCTTAATTGCAAATGAGAAGGAAACTTATTTTTTAAAGCAAAACAACAAGGTATAGTTTTGTATTTTCTTTTCAGTTTTTAATTCTCATGCTTGGTTTAGCACCATTAAACTTTTAAAACTCTTTTTACACAGTGATTTAAAATTATGTGTAATTTAAAGCACACTCACATGTTCACAAACACCCATAGCCTTAAACAAGTAGCTAACCATTAAACTTTTAAAACTCTTTTTACACAGTGATTTAAAATTATGTGTAATTTAAAGCACGCTCACATGTTCACAAACACCCATAGCCTTAAACAAGTAGCTAATTTTATTCCCAGACCTCACCCTCCCTTTTAGAGATGATACTTTGACGTTCTCCTACATGTAGTTTCAAAAGACTGCAAGGAGATATACCCAAAACATTTTACAAAAATATGAGTGTCACATCTTACAAATCAAGCACATTGGAACAGATTCTAAACATCAGGAAACCAGTTGCAGTATTTTGCCTGAGTGCTTAGATTTCTAACCATCAGTGTGCTGGTAGATGTTTGAGAACCAACCCTCTTTAAGTGGGGGTGAGAAGGGGGAGTTTCTAATTTGTATATAATGTCTGCCAATTTCCATGGTGTAAACACTCCTGCCAAAGCTTAATTCAAGCTGCCAACATTGTATCGCTCAACATGATGGTGGGAAGAGTTGTACTCAGTATGCTTTTGTGAACTGAGCTGCTACAGAGCCAGCTCCAGCACACCATTTACTCCCAGGAATCCAGACATCCTTGGGGAATTTCAATTAGCTTTACTCTGATTTGGGGTCACTAGAGGTAAAAACTCAGTTAAAAAAAACAAGTTTTCCACATTGGATAATGGTTTCATAGATTTTATAGACTGACAGGGGAAGCTAAGTATAATGCATACAAATCTAGAGTCATGAGTTCTACTCAAAAATCTGGCAATCACCAGCCACCTGACCTGTGCCAACATTTTTGCCATGGAGTCTGTTTCCTTATTTCTGAAATGAAGACAATAAAGTTTGCTCTTCTGTGGGCTTATCTTCTAGTAGCAAAATACCCGTAGTTGTGCACTTGGCAAACTGAAAGGAATATACAAATGGAAGCTACATGTCTTCATGGTTTATTCAACAATTATTGGTTTAGTAAATAAAATATTTATTGATATCACCTTAGAAGATCCAAAGATGTGTGAAGGTACTCCCAAAAGTTAATGGAAAAATTCGTAGTATCTTTTAGTTCTATTTTTCCACAGACTTTTTGAAGTACCTTCGTAGATAACATGATACATAGAGCTATTCTTCAATAGATTGTGATTAATGTTTTCATCAGGAAATCCACCCCAGCCATTTGTGGGAAAAGTAAGCACTTTCCTCAGTCCTGACACTTGAGAAAAATCGTCAAGAAATCAGGAAAAAAGGAGAAAAGCAATCACTCTCTGGTACGGATTAAAGCTTAATTTTGATATGTGCTGGATTTCTTGAATGAAAAGGACAGAGCAAGCACAGCGAAGGCTACGATTGATACTCCTGGGAGAACGAGTAGTGTCCACAGAAGACCTCAAAGATGGTGATGCCATTAAGCAAGCTACAGACAATGTCACAGTGGAGCCTTCCTCAATGGACCGACCACACAAGTGATTTGTAGCCAAGACACTTCCCAGTCTAGATCCTCCCTCTCCTTCCCAACCATATTTCATTCTAGCACATGGAGCAAAAGAAACAATCATTTGCCTCCAACAAAAATCTAGACTCCTAAAACAGCAAGAAACGAGAACAGAAAGGAAGGCCCCGGTGTGTCGCACATCTCGTTGAGCCCTCTGTCTAACCATAGTTAGGCTTGCTCCTGCTAATGTTGGACTACAGGCAGCTGATCAAATATTTATTTGTGTAAAGGAAAATGAATAGTACATATGAGTCTCTGGCTTTTCCTTCTCCTCTCTTCTCCTTCTCCTTTGTGACTTCATGCTGGTTTGCAATTTGTGTTTTCACCACTGTAGTTAATTCTAAGACACAGTCGATCGACTCATAGCCTCCTTAGTAATGGAAGTGCCTCGAAATCAAATTGCATAAAGCTCAACACTTCGATGGAGAGAATCCCTACCAGTGCTTTCATCTTGTATTTAGCTGGCTACCCTTCATTGAAGTTACATTTGTAGCATAATTAATGAAATAAGCTTTTTTTCTGACTTGCCTAAATAGCTATGCCAGGTGACTTGGAAACTATCTGTCTATTTATGAGGAAGTACTGCTATCTAAAAGGTCAGAGACCTTTCTACATAACCCCTGGCAGCCAAAATATTACACCTTGACTGAGACCTGACAGGCTAAAAAATACACATGCCTCATAATGCATGTCAACAATTTTACTACCTGGTACAAATGGAAACTTGCTGAATTTATTTCCTAAAATGCTTTTTATGCTTTTCTTGGTTCTGGCTTAGTGGTAATGTATTTAAATGTCTGGGAGAAATATTCAAAAGAATGAAACACATAACTTTAGTTGAGATGCCTACATTTCAAACCAAATACTGGCAGATCAGTGAGTATCTGGGTTAATACTATCCTTATTTGATTAGGATAATCCAGGGAGACACTGACTCATTCCTTCTGATCCTGCCTTTTAACCAATCAATATTTTTAGGGTTATAGTTTTCAGAAGACAGGTTATAATTTTGGAGATAACATCTCAAGGTGCTACTGACATTGAAATGCATATTTAATATGTTCCTGGAGTGACAGAACACAGCAATGTTGGAATCTCCCCATGGAAATACACACACACACACACACACACACACACACAATGCTACTAACCTTTAAATTCTTGAAGCCCTGATATAGATTTTGCAAACTGGGTCTTATTAATGTCAATGAACATTTGAAATTTAAGGGGTGAGAGGGAATGGTATTCCCTCGGATGGTCCTGTATTTTCAGCATAGGGAAACCCCTGAGAAGGGAAGGGGAGAAGCGGCTCCCCACCCAGAGATCGATAGTGGGGACAGGAGGCAGGAGCAGTGAGAATGGCAAGAGCAATGAGCTGTTAGTTCACCCAACTCAGCACGTGTCATTACCTACACAGAGAAGTAGCTCACATGAGAACAGGGGAAGGGAGGCAAAAACAAAGGAGAAAAAAATTAGACTTGGATTTTTTAGAATGTCATTAAAATATATCTATTTTAATTTCACATGGCTAAAATTATCTGCCGGCTTTGTATTAATTTTGCCTTGACTGAAATTAGTTGTCAGACCTCTGTTTATAGCCTAATTACCTTTTTCCAGAAAAAAAGGATATAAAAGAAATAACAATAAATTTGTAACACAAAAGCTACAAGTTTGTGTATTAGTACAGATTAGGGATTGTTCTAGGAATAGGGTTTGAAAATAATTTATACAAATCTGGAAAAGCTTTCTATTTCTATTGCTCAGTGCCATGGTTATTTCTTGTGGCCACAGATGCTTGAGTATGACTGGTATACAGGGTAGTGGCAGTCTGGTGTCATCTATTTTATTTAGTTCTCTTATCCAGCCCACTAGATAGTCAATTGTTCACACTCAGAAACGTGGGCTGACAAAATTTTCTGTCATGGGCCAAATAGCAAATATTTTCATGTTCGTGGGCCATATAGTCTCCATCACATCTACTCAACTCTGCCATTGCAGTGCAAAAACAGCCATAGACAGACACTATGCAAACAAATGAGTGTGACCGTGTTCCAATAAAACTTTATTTATAAAAACAGGAAGTGGACTAGATTTGACTCACAGGCCATAGTTGCCAACCCATGCTCAGGACAATTCAACTAATGAAATGTGGAAAGGAGTTAAGGTATGAACAGTGTAACCGAGATTAAGTGTTGAACAAATATATTTTAAAAAATTAGTACTGATTACACCAATACACACGCAAACACACACCTTACTTAATAATAGTAGAAATGTGAACCTACCTCCAAGTTGGAATCTATGGAATAAAACAAGACAAAAAATCACTGTTTTAGTGACTTCTTGGAATCAACAAAAATAAGTAACAAATGACTGTGAAGGGAACCCAGAGAAAAGACAACCAAGTGAAAGGCGATCTGCTGTTCACAATCCACTGGCCACAGAGAATGCCACTNAATAGTAGAAATGTGAACCTACCTCCAAGTTGGAATCTATGGAATAAAACAAGACAAAAAAATCACTGTTTTAGTGACTTCTTGGAATCAACAAAAATAAGTAACAAATGACTGTGAAGGGAACCCAGAGGAAAGACAACCAAGTGAAAGGCGATCTGCTGTTCACAATCCACTGGCCACAGAGAATGCCACTCTATAATGTAATACCGTATAATAACTACGGTTTACAATTCTGCCCTTCTGCCATGAAAATTAAGGAACACAGATAAAAGTGCTGTTTAGTCAGAAAGATGTGGAATGTATTTTTGAAAGATATTCATCAAAATGAGTCATTTTGAAATAATTATCTCTCTCAGAAAAATGAGCTTCTAAAAGAAAAATAGAAGGTAAACTGCTAATAATATCAAAATATGAATAATGTGTTTATATTGATTACTTGTTGAAATGATAATATTTTGAATATACTGGGATGAATAAAGAACATTATTAAAATTAAAAAAAAAGAAAAAAAAGAAAAATGAGCTTCTATTCTCATAAATAAGCTTCTCTTAAATAAGCAGCAGATTTGGGAAGCAAAGTTCTGGGTCTCAATCTGAGCACTGTTTCATGTGCTGTAGTCAGAGTTTCCTCATCTGTGTTACAAGGATTGGGCCAGATGATCCCTGGCTCAAATCCAGACTCTAAAATTCAATAACTCCAATGTTAGCTTCAACTTTGTTTTTAGCTAGAGGATCCACGACTTTTTCTATTACGCTTTTTACCTAAGGGTGAAATGATGAACTGCCTCTTTTTTTTCTCCTTTACTAAGCATGTTTTCACCACACTCCCCAACCCCACCCCAAACCTCTCAGAGCAAGAGTCTCATCTTAAATGTTAATGTAGCTTATCTCCCCATGGCTAGCCAGGGACAGTGTGCACAGTCAAGGCAGTCCCCCAAAAGGGCCCCCTCCAGGCCAAGCCTGCAAAGTCATCTCAAGCATCCTGAGCATTCCTCAGCGGAAGGGGCTTTCCCTGTTCAGTGTCTGGACCATTGCCAAGAAGATCTGTCCAGCTGTAAGCCTGATTTTATATAGTTATTTTCACTTATTTTTTATTTCGCAAAATGTAAACGAATCTGTTTAGCTAGGAAATCACGTCCCTTGAAAGTGATTATAACCTAATTTGACATGCAGTATTTGTACACTTATTCTAGTGTTATGATGCATTTACTGTGTTTACATAAATAGAGATGTCTGTATAATTACCGCAAGATAATGTAAAGAGTTCATCACATGAAATCCCCCCAAATCTCATTTTGGTGAATTATTTTTTTATTTGAAAGTTTTTTGTTTTTTTTTAAATAAAATGGACCTATTTCTAAAATATTTGATAAATCTTTTTTGAGAGCCTCACAGAAACATCATTTATTCTTGTTGATTATCAATTGATACATTCAAAAATTTGCTGTATACCTGATATGCGCCAGATACAACAAAGATAGAATAGACATGCGTCTTGCCTTCAAGGGCATTACATGTAGACACGTCCAGAAGGACTTCGTGGAGAAAGATTAAGCTCTGCCTGATCTTGCTGCTTATTTTTTGATAATCGCTGTATTTCTGGCGCCAGATACAACAAAGATAGAATAGACATGCGTCTTGCCTTCAAGGGCATTACATGTAGATACGTCCAGAAGGACTTCGTGGAGAAAGATTAAGCTCTGCCTGATCTTGCTGCTTATTTTTTGATAATCGCTGTATTTCTTCATGAAAAACACAGTGAAAGAGGTATGTAAGAATGATTTGCATAGAATAAATACCAATAGAAGAGAGAGGCCATTGGCATAAAATTCTGTAGAAAGAGTTGAAAATATTTTAAAGTTTTTCTCTTTTTATATGTTATTGGCAAAGAAATGAATTTCCCACAAATTGGAATATTTTATTAAAACTAGGAAGGAACAATCACATTAAGAATAGTTCTATACTCATATGCCAATCTAAGAAACACCTACTTGTCTACCTTCCCATGGCAAAATAAGTGTTTCTCTTTGCAATTATCTACTTCTATTCATTCGGTTTGTACCATATGCTCAGCTCTGTAAGAATAGTTAAGGGTTAAAAAATCAGGTAAAAGGACTGCCAAAGTACATCAAGCTGTGTGTATAGTGAAAAGAGGATGGGCAAAATGTCTGCAATGGCATCTGTTTTAAAAAGGGGAAGATATTGCTGCATGTGTACACTTCACAGACATCATCTTCTCTTCCCGCACTCCTAGGGTGCTGGACACTCAGGTGAGCCCGGGATGAAAAAGTATCTTCATCTCTCTGGGGAGTGTTCTTTCTCTATCATCGTGTTCAAAACCTTCCCTCAAATCCTTGGGCTCTTCTCTTCATTGTGTTTTCTAGAAGACAAATGACATTTAGACATAGTTATAAAGTGATATCCTCAGTGCTCAGCAAAATAGAACGCTTTTTTTTTAGGATGATTTCCATACAATTTTTATCCAAAAATTGTCAAATTGTCAAAACAAGAGGCAGAGATTCAGGAATGGAATGGATTAAAGAAATTGTCTAAGGTCTGATTAAAGAAGTGTCCATGATTATCAGTTGATATTCAATATGTTTCAGTATATTCAAGAAATACATCAATGAAATTTTATTAAAATCAGCACACACTGACTAAAGTACCTAGTATGTCCAATGGTTCATGAGTTCAATTACTTTAAATCAAAAGAAGGAATGAAAAGTACATACCACTTGGCAATGAGTACTGTAAAATTAAAAAATATTGCTTATTGTAATGAGCATGGTATTATACTACTATTTGTTCAAGTATTTATTCCCAAACTATTTCTACAATTGAATTATTCTTAAGCCATCAATTAGAGAACCCTTAAAACATAACACCCTACTTGTAAGCTAATTAGCCATGTACACCCTACCTGCTCTATAAGTTTTTCATTCAGGCCAAGTTCCATTCTGTTGTCCCATTACAGACTCACTTTAGGGCCACCGTGGTAGAGAATCATAACAATGTGCTTCGGATACTAGTTCCGCCACTCAGTCTCATGTTCTTTTGAGTAAATTGCTCAACCTTTCTGTGTTTCAGTTTCACCTTCTGTAAAATGGAAACAACAATTCCCACTTTTGTGAAGATTTAAATAAGCTATTCACAGAGGGCACTTAGGGAAGTGCCCATGGTTGTAGTAGAAGCAGCAGTGATCATACTGGCCTCGAATGACATTTATTTACACTTACTGCTATATTTTCTTTGTTTATTGATTCAGCCCACTTCCTAAATCCTATGTCCTGGTGAAACATTATCAGTGCCAATGGGAGCTTAAGTTTGTGACAAATTATTCATTTAAGTGTATATGTTCTCTTTGTTGCCCCAATTGCTCCACTACATTTTTGTCTTCCATTAATGTGGCGGCTAATTGTGAAATTATTGTGTTCATGACCACCTTGTTTATTTGCCTATTTGATGTTCCTAATGGGAAACACTAGACATTAAGAATGACACTAAATACCAAAAGTATATGAAACTGCCTGATTTTTTAAAAAAATTTTCTTTTCATTGTCCACCTCTCTTTTTCAGTCTACTTTTCTTTCTAACTGAGCCTACTCTCCCAACCCAGGCTACAGAAGATGAGCTTGTGTAAAGTACAAAATTTCCAAGGTTCACCTTTCCTCCCCTTCCACCAATCAGTACCTATTAAACTCCTAATGTGTTTACTTATTTTTGACATAGCTCTTTGTTTGTAATAATCATCTTAGGAAAAGAAATTATGTCTCCTGCTGTATCTATGGCACTTTCACAGTGTCATATCCGAGCCAACTTGATACAGTCCAGGGGATGACAAAAAGTTTCAGAGGAGAGTCTTCTCAGAGGCAGGGGAGTCTGCTAGAGCACCACACGCCCCAATTTTGAGCAGATTGCCCCAGTTTTCACATGCTGTGTCCTCTCCTTTCCAGAGAACAGATCTAACATTCACTTCCTCCAGGTCCATGTTGATTGCCTGAACTGTGATAGTGCTGCTTGAAATGACAAGGGAATGGGGTGGAACTGGAGTCATCCTAATAAAAAACAAGTCAGATGAGACTCATAATCCTATGACAGGCATTCTGTGAAGTCTCCCCGAGGGTTATCAGGTTTTCAGTGGAATATGAATTGGTTACTTAATATACTGTATTATCTTCACTTAAAGACTTTAAATCAGGGATTTTTGCATAATTTTACTAAATAAGATACCTAGAAAATAGAATCCCTCTTACTTTCCATCATTATGGTGGGGCAAAGGCATTCTACTGTATCAATGCTCTTTTCACACTGGAAGAAAATGCTACATCATGATGTCTGTATTTGGTCTGCTTATTATTCATAGAATTATTTAATGTACATACTCTTCCTTTCAGATTTTTCAATTAACAAACATGAGAAATAGTTTGATCTTTTTGTTTTTTGTTCTCTTGCTTTTCTTTTAATTTTCTCTAATCTCCAAAATGCAATGTTTTGGGTTTAAGAAACCTAAATAGAAGACAAAAATATCAGAAGTATCTTGCTTAAAGTTCTATTGGTTTCTAAATAAGCTTAGGACAGAGCTTTATTCAAACCAGTATTAAAATTTATCTGGCTCACCTTCTGTAAACACGGCTTGCTTCTGCTCTAGCACATACAAAGGGGAAAAAAATGGTAAATGTAAAATGTATAAAAAATGACACACAGGAAAAAAGCAAAGCGTCTAATAAATAATATATTATTATAAGAGAAACAAAGTGATTGAGTAATGTCACTTTAATGACTTTTCTCCAACAGCTAGAACACCTGCTCTGGCATTGTTTTCATTCAGGTTTGTTTTCTTTGCTCGGCAGAACTACTTATTGTAAGAACAATCTACATGAAGTCGTTTACCAAGGTGATTAAACTTCCTTTTGAAAGGGTGTCAAACTGCTCCAAATTGGAAGATCAAATAAGAATCTGAATACTACATCTGGATATTGGAGTGGGTACACATTAAGAAACATTACTAGATATTCACATCCTTACTGTGTGGTGCTCCTAATGTGGGGCTTAGATTGTCTGAGAAATCTTCACCAAGGCCCCAGGAGCCATTTTACAGATTGCCTTTCTATATTTTACAGTGTAAACAACCAGAGCTGGAATGAATCAACATGTGTACAGGACTGTTAAGCAGCTCCTCTCTCTCCCTAGATCTAAATGATTGTTACAAAGATGAAGGCTCTGGTCACTCATCCAGCTCTGAATTGTCATTTGATCTATGCCAAATGTCATCAATTTCTGGGTTCACATTTATTTCTATCACATGGAAATAAATCCACCTTCTTTATCATAGGCACCAAATATAGGCAGGAGATATAAACATAGTTGAAAATTTACAAATACACAGTGATCAATACTAATTACAGTTTGGGATATTATATGGTAAAAATCATTATTAGTAAGTATATAAGAACAGGGGTGGCAGTTGTAAACACATTTTTAATACCAGATTCTTGGCTTACCCACTTGCTATCTAATTTATATACCATAAACAAACACATATAGTCATCCTGATACCACACATCCTTGAAGGACTGACACCTGCTATTCTAGAAGAAGTCATTTTACATAGTTCTTTATTTTAATACCTGAACTTCTGCCTGTGAGTAGAATTCGATAGGGTTTCTAGAGCAGGGAGAAAGATAACACCTATTTCCACTTTTCTTTGTCTTCAAAGCTAAGATATAGCATTGATTACACATCCTTCTTAAGGGAATAGGTTTTGAATTTGGGGCAATGGGAATATGTTGTAAGGAGCATCCAGTGATATTCGTGAATCTCAGTTTCTTTACAAAAACCATTTATTATGGTTTGGCCTACATTTACTAGGCAATAAATTAAATACTGTCCTGAGCCAGGAGGAGAAACTAGTAGGATAGGTGTTGACACCATGGGGTAGTGTTGGAAGGGTTATTCTAATCTGCCAGGCCTTCCTGCACCAGCGTCACCACCTTGGAGTCACGACAGACTGAATTCTCACATCGCCTTCGATGTGACAGTGTCTTCTGAAATTTTGCTTCTGATATATCTTGATAGGCTAATCAAGCGTTCATTTGGAGGCAAGACCTGAATTGTGTGTTTATTTTCTGTCCTGTAGTTTGAACAAGCACAGTTGCCATTTGTCAATCAGTTGTCTGGTTTGTGGATGCTTTGCCTAGTGTGGAAAGGCCTATGCATCTTCATGCTCAGTCTCAGGAGCTGTACTTGAAGTGCCTTCAAATGGTAAATTACCATCAGATGTGTGACATCAAGATTCATAATCTTACACTTAATCAGGTCATGCAGGCTATTGTTCATAACAAGCCACAGGTCTGTGTGGTTTAATTTCACAGTCCCTGTAAAGCACTAAGATCAGGGATTGGTGCATAGTAAGCTCTTAATAAAGTTTGATTCTATGAAAGTATCACAGAGCCATATATCTCAGAGAAAAAATGCCTTCAAAGGTCATCACATCCAGCGTCCTGCCTCTGCATAGTAAGTATCATATAGGGAATTACTGTCTCCAAATCTTCATTCCCCTATATTATATATTTATATGAATGTCATGGCCTCTGGTACTCTGAGTATATTTCCTATCTATTGACATTGAGCCTGGCCATAAGACTTTCTTTGGCCAATGGGATGTTACAAGCCATGCTTGAAAGCAGAGCTTAAATATTCTTGTGTGGTTGGGCTTGCTGTCTTGCACTTCCAACAGTGCTGTGAGAAGAATATTGCCCAGATACTCACTATTCGTTCAATGTAGGGCCCAGAATGAGTAGAGCTGTCCCAGTCACCCCATGGTCTGAAGCAGAGCCACCTCAGCATGAGAAATAACACTCGCTGTATGCTACTGAGTTTGAGGGTGATTTGGTGTGCCTCATTGTCGTGGAAATGGCTGACTGATACCATAAGTATAAACTACTATTTCCCATTAACATGTGAGACATCCAGAACTGTAGCAGGTAAGTGCGTTAGTATGCTAGGGCTACTATAACGAAGTATCCCACACTGAGTGGTTTAAACAATAGA
Source organism: Galeopterus variegatus (assembly GCF_000696425.1). Classification (NCBI taxonomy): domain Eukaryota; kingdom Metazoa; phylum Chordata; class Mammalia; order Dermoptera; family Cynocephalidae; genus Galeopterus; species Galeopterus variegatus. The sequence continues at coordinate 27,593 of NW_007738452.1, read as the reverse complement.
AATTTATTTTCTCACATTTCTGGAGGCTAGCAGTCCAAAATCAAGTTGTTACAAGGATTGGTTTCTTCCACGGGCCATGCGGGAAGGATCTGTTTCAGGTTTCTTTCTTTGGCTTGTAGATGGCTCTCTTCTCCTTCTACATATGGTCATCCCTTCATGCATGTATCTGTGTCCTAATCTTCTTTCCTCTTAAGGACACCAGTCACACTGGATTAGAGCCAACCCTTGTGATATCATTTTAAATTAACTATCTCTTTAAAGACCATATTTCCAAATATAGTCACATTCTCAGGTACTAGGGGGTAGGACTTCAACTTATGAATTTTGAGGAGACACAATTCAGCCCATAACAGTAAGTAAAGTACGAGTTATCCAGCCTGTACAGGGGAACAAGACCCACTTCATCTATTTCCTCTTAATTACAATCGTGGATTAGTGATTGCATAGGCCCTATGACTCACAAGTTTTTACAAATTAACATCTATGTGGTTTAGCTACCCAATACTACATGCCTGGAAACTTAGGCCTTGAGCATGAAGGAACATGATTCAGTGAACAGAGTCTGGACATATTCTTTGATGTCATTTGCTTTTTAGGAACTATAGGGCATTGCATCCTGATTCTGAGTGATCATTCTGAACCAACCACTTTTTTAGCCATAAAACAACAACAGACATGACATTAAAGTAAGTCGTCTAAATTGCAAATGAATACATCTGGCAATTGCTTAGCATATAACTAAACAAATGTGCATGAGAACGTTCATCAGACCTAATTTTGTCTTGTATGGTGAAAGCCTCTTGGGGCGAAAAGAAAATTTTCAAGTGTGTTCTAGGATATGACTCAGACAAATAATGCCCACAGTGTATTGAATCTGACTTAGTATGAAAAACTTGGAAAAGTTGCTATGTGTGCAGTTCATCTTAAGTAAACCATTACGTAGCAAGTTGGTCGGGGACCCCGGCACTTTCACACAGATGGAAATTGTAGGGCCTATGCAATCACTAACCCACGATCAGAATTAAGAGGAAAAAAATGAAGTGGGTCTTGTTCCCCTGTACAGGCTGGGTGACTTGTACATTACTTGCTGTTATGGGCTGAATTGTGTCTCCCCAAAATACATAAGTTGAAGTCCTACCCCCCAGTACCTGAACATGTGGCTATATTTGGAAATAGGATGTTTAAAGAGACAGTTAATGAAGTCGCTAGGATGGGCTCTAATTCAGTGTGACTGGCGTCCTTGAAAGAAGAGGAGATTAGGGCACTTTATTTGAGGGCTATGGATGACATCACTGAAAGACCCTGAGTCTACTTATACCAGTTGGAATGAAGAAATAGCCAAAAAGCCTTTGAGCATCTGCTAGCACTGGGCTAGGTTCTGAAGGTGTCTGCCCTTAAGGCTAGTGGCCAGGTCAGACACACACCTAAGTAATTATAAGACAACATGCTGCTTGATGTAGTAGAGGCACCTACAGAAGAATATTAGGAGCACATGGCAGAACCATAATTTATGGGAATATTGAGGAAAGCTTCATAGAGAAGGTAACATTTTGCTAGACATTTAAACAATGAGATCACAGGTAGAAAAGCAGGGGAAGGTACAGACATTTGAAAGTTCACAACATGTGCAGTGGTTTGGTGTGGCTTGTAGCATGAGATATAAGAGGGGAGTGAGAGAGAGATGGAAGTTAAGGTTCGAGAGTAGGGTGGGGACAAATGGTGAAGGGCCTTGTGTGCATACTGAGTGCACAGACATCGTCTCTGAGACTGCAAGGACAACAGTTTCTTTAAGCACTGGAACACTTGAATCGAATTTCCTCTTTTTTTTTTTTAACTGAATACTTCTAGTAGTAATTTAGCAGAAGAACTAGTGGGACACACTGGAACTATTCTGAGTCCAGCAAACTATGATGAAAAGCTCAACTAGAGTGATGTCAGTGGAGACAGAGAGTGGAAGACAGGGTTGAGAGAGTTACAGGATGCAGAATTAACTAGACGTAGTGATGAATTAGACACTGAAAGAGGGAGACGTTTTCCTTCCTTACCCCTCACATAGCTTTACTGGTATATCAGCACAGGATTTTGCTGAGACACTTATGTATTTTTCCCATATTTTTTAAAACCCCACAGCAATAAAGATTGCCTATAGATAGTACAGGAGTGGACCATCACTCTGTTTATTCCACCTCTCATTCAATAACCTGTTTACACTGACAAGTGAGATGAGAGTGAAACTACAAAGGCTCATGTCAGAACTTCACTCCTTCATCAATGACATGAACAGCTTCTTTGCTGAACAGAATAACAGTTTCGAATATCTTCTCAACTTTTTATGCTATTCACAATGAAACAGTTACAGACCCAACACACCCTTAATCTGCATTATTAACATTTCTGCATCAGTTTCTTAAGTGTAGGCAATCAATAAAACTATCAGCCAAGCCCTGTAGCATGTGATGATTTTCAAGGTGTAAATACTCCCACCATGGCTGAGTTCAAGCTACCAACGTGGCGCCATTGAACACGGAGTAGGAAAGAGTTCTGCAGATCACACCATTCTGTAGCATTTCTACCACAGAAATATGGTTTCACTAAAAAGCCTCAGGAGCACAGATGAATACAGTAAAATAATTAGGAAGGGATACATAAATATATATTATCTTTTTTGTAATATAATTCATTTAATTATAAGCTTATCTTATTTAAATTTTAATAGTAGTCATACATAACAACCAGCCTGTAAAATTCCTGAAGATTTAACTACCACCTCTCACAATCCAGGAGAAGTTGCCCTCAGCACACCACTGCTCACAGTAAGCATGTATCAAGGGTTAGCAGAGAGCTCTGAACCAGTCACCCAGAAACCGGGGTGAAGAGGCTTTGCCATCTGGGAAAGGCTGACTCCAAAGTCACCACAGTCAAGTGACTTGAACAGGAAGTGATGCAGAATTTCTCTTTAAATTTTCATTTTCTAGAACGTGGTCATGAGATCACAATTAACTACAAGGGATGCTGGGAGATTTTTTCTTTCTTGTGCTCAGGAATGGGAAACATTGGGCTAATCTATACCATTGTCTCTGCCATGGTCACAAAACCGCAAAATGAAAAATCTTCTTACAGAAAACCAGAAATCTTAATCTTTCACCCCAAATCTGTTTCTTTCCTAGTGTTCCCCATCAGCAAATAGAACTGTAATAAACCAGTTATTCATGTCTGAAACTGGGGAAATATGCTCCCTCTAACAATTCAAATCCAGCAGTCGCAGATACTGCCAACTCTTCCTCCAAAATCTGATGTGATCTGCTTAAGTTTTGCTCTAGTTTCCAATTAAGCTTAGAATAAAATCCAAATTTCTTAATTTGGATGATAAAGCCATATAAACTTTGGTCTTGTCTCATTCTCCAACCACATGTTGTTCTATATCCCACTTTTCAAATGCTTCGGTCACACAAGTGTTTTTTGAACTCCTTGAACATGTTAAGTCCCTGCATAAGCCATTCCATTACCTGGAAAGCTCTCATCCCTGTCTTTGAGTTCTCAGCTTACAATATTCCTCACTTGCCTTCTCCAAATTAGGTCCTCCTTAGTACTCTCTCACAACACACATAGTACCGGCCACAATTTAAATGTAGATTGTTTATGTACCTGTGTCCAATGTCCATTTCCCCTACTACACTGGCAATTTGTGAAAGCAGGGACCTAGTCTAGTTTGTTCAGTATTGTATACCCAGTACCTTTGTACTGCCTGGCACTTAATAGGCCCTCTTAGAGAGAAGAAGGGAAACAGAGAAAGTTAAAAAGAAAGAGGCAAAAGAAAGGAAGGAAGGGAGGGAGGGAGGGAGGAAAAAGACAGTCAAGTCAGCATATTTTCCTTTTCACCCATTTTGCCACCGACAAGCTATGTGATCTTAAGTAAGTCATATAACTCTCTGTGTCATTTTTCCTGCCTATAAAATATTTCTGCCTCATTGGAAATGGAGAGAGAATAGAGAAGGAAGGATTTGCTGGGATGTAAGAGTGTGATCTGCCCTCCAGAAAAGAGACAATTTCCCATATATAGGGGGAGGAGAAAAGTTGGAGAAGAAGAAGGAAAACCTAGACACACATTAAACCTACTTGGGCTGGGAGGGGGAGGTAGAGATGAGCAGGGGGACAAAACCCGCAGATGACTTTGTGTTTTTGGAGAGCAAGGAAGACTGTGGTGGAACTCCAGGGAGACGGCAGGTGCATTGAGGTCCACTGCATCCCTCTAGGGATATGGGCTCATGAATTTCCTGCCCCAGCACTGCACACTAGCACCGTGATTCTCCAGTGAGGGAGAGGAGCACAGAAGAGGCGACGGGAGGTTCTGAGCGCCTCGTGGTGATATGTATGGACTGGTGAGTGTTGCGGGGTGAGCACATGCCACGGGGGACAGATGCCAACCAAGGGCAGATGCTCCACCCTCTTCAGCCCCTTCCGTCACCTTCGTACCATGAAGGCCCTAGAAATGAGAAAGAAACTGAGAGATTTGATAGGAGAAACCCTATGCTGCCTTCTAACCACATCCAGAACAAGAGAAACTGAATCCTGAAATGAAGGCCTGGTCTGGGCTCTGCCTTCTCCATGGGTCCTCCACTCTCCGCCACCTCAGTCGTGCTCTCTGATATTTTATAACCACTCTCTCACTCATATTTCTCCTGTAGTGCCTTTTCTGCAGTTCCTTTGTCCTTTCTGTGGTCTCTAGAACTCACAAATAAAAACATTTCCAAAGAACAAACCCTCAAAAAAAAAAAAAAAGACAAAAAAAAGAAAAAGCCAAATTCTTCACATGACTCTGAATATCTTTACAAAATGGAAGATTCTAACCATCACTGCCCCTACCAATCTCTCATATAAGGCTTTCTCTCTAGATGGCCCTGTATCTTTACTAAATTCATACACTTCTTACATCCAAATCACTGCTTTTATATGTACTGTTCCCATGCCTAAAGTGACCTCTCTCATCCTCTCCACCTGTGTGAATACTATTATTATATTATTATAGCCTGAAATGTTCCTAAACCCTTCCTTTCCACCCCAGCCCATGTATCCCCCACTTCCAACCCTTATAACCCTTCTCCCTCTCTTGAACCTTAATCATGTACTGCCATATAAAGTTATTTATCTTTTTAGGATACACATTTTCCCTCCCCAATGATATTGTTAGCCCTTCACAGTCAGAGACTTATGTTTTCATTGATATCATTATTAACAATAAATACAATGTTATATATGTAGCAGATTCTTCCTTGAAGATGCATTGAATTGAATAAATCAATGGTATCAACTCAATATATGTTTATTAATTGAATAATGAAATATGGAAGAAACAAAGCAAGTATGTGTTGAATGGCTGAATCTCTGAAATTAAGCCTATAGACTGCCCAGATGTTCTCACCCATGGGGAAAGTTCCACAGTTCCAAGTCACAGTTGGATGATATTTACAAGGCTTAATACCATCTTTACTGAATTATCTCGAGTTTTCACTGATATTAGGAATAATTGTTTTTGTCACGCAGCCTAATTTATAATTTTTTGACATATATGAGCACTTTTATTCATATGGCTATTTATAATCACTTGTTTTGTTTTAATATAATTTAACTCAGAATTACGTTATAAAGAGTATTGAAATTTTTTGATGGCCCAGTAAAACCAAACATATTTCAGAAGCAAATTTGGTCCAAAGGACCTTATTTTACACATAAAAACATGGGAATACAGAAAGGTTAAATAATATGTCCCAAGGCATATAGCTAATTGGTAAAAAGATCTGGTCTAGAATACAGATGCCTTGAGTCCCTATATCATTTTCTTTTCTACATCCTGCTGCATCTATTAGTGGAATAATGAAGGGACAATCTCTAATACGGCCATTTCCCTCCAAAATCTTTTAAATGCTATAGAAGTTTATGGCTAAATTTATATTATGCTATGTGTAAGAGAAGCTTAATTTCCAGCACCATAAGGAAGTCTTTTTAGTGGTTCCTCTCAACTTAGGCAGAATTGAAATTCATATAAACATGTAATCCAGGATCAGACAAGCACAGAATACCCAAGTTGTGCTGAAACCAGTGCTAGGACTCCAGCCATACAAGTGCAGAGTGGCCATGTTGAAATGAACCACAACCATCCACATTTGCTTTGTCATTTAAGATCCTCTAGTAGCTATCCCTCCTTACTCTAGGGCTTTTGCCCACTCTGCTATTGACTAAATGTTTTTACCCTGTCCCCAAACCGAATTCATATGTTGAAGCCCTAATCCACAGAGTCATGGTTTTTGGAAGCAGGTGGAAGAGGGACCTTTGGGACATAATTAGAATTAGGTTTAGATTAAAGTCTCTCTCTCTCTCTCTCTCTCTCTCTCTCTCTCTTTCCCTCCCCCCCTCCCTCCCTCCCTCCCCTTTCCCCTCCCAGATACATGTTCTAAGGAGTAGAAGGAGAAGATGCAAGGATATAAGGAGAAGATGGTATCTACAAACCAGGAATAGGACTCTCACCAAGAAATGAATGCACTGTCACCTTGATCTTGGACTTCTCAGCCTCCAGAACTATGACAAATAAGTGTCTGATGTTTAACTCACCCAGTCTATTTATCATATTTTGCTATAGGAGCCCAAGAAGACTCAAACAGTAATTGGTTCAGAGAAAATGGTTTTCTACTATAATATATACCCAGAAATGTGGAAGCAGCTTTAGAACTGGGTAATGCGTAAAGGGTGGAAGAGTTTTGAGGTATGTGCTAGAAAAAGTTGAGACTGCCATGAAGAGAGAGTTAAAGGTGATTCTAGTGAAACTCAGAAATAAAAGAGGAGAGTTGTAGAGAGAACTTCTATCTTCTTAGAAAATACGTCAATAATCATGAACAGGATGTTGGTGGCAGTATGGACAGTAAAGTTTATTTTGGTGAAGTCTCAGGTAAAAATGAAGAACATGTTATTGTAAACTGGTGGAAAGGCAATACTTGTTATAAAGTGGGAAAGAACTTGACTAAATTGTGTTTATGTTCTAAAGTTTTGTGAGAGCTAGAACTAGCAAGCAATAAAATTGGATATTTAGCTGAGTCAATTTCAAAGCAGTGTTGAAGAGGTGGCTTCGTTCCCCCTGACTGCTTATACTAGAATGCAAGAAGAGAGAAATGAAATAGAGAAGGAATTGTTAAGCAAAACCGAATCAGAACATAAAAATTTGAAAAATTATCAGCCCATCCATATTGCAGAAAACTCTAAGGGTATGTCCGAGCAACCATTTGATAAAGAGATTAATATGGATGTGAACCACGGACCTAATCAGCCATGCCAGTAGGAACACTTCCAATTTGAACTGAAGGGGACAGAGATGAGACTAAATGAAGGATGGCTATCAGACTTCTTAGATCCTATAGGACCAAACAATAGAGCTATAGTCATGTGCCACAAAGCAACTTTTCAGTCGACTACTAACCACATATGCAACAGCAGTCCCATAGGATTATAATGGAGCTGAAGAATTTCTATCACCTAGTGACATAGCAATACTGGCATAAACAAATAAGACTGTGCTGCCACTTGTATAAAAATACAGCCTAGGTGTGTAGTAGACTACACTATCTAGGTTTGTGTAAGTATACTCTATGATGTTCGAACAATGAAATCACTAAATGACACATTTCTCAGAATTTATTTTTGTCACTGACTCATGACTATTCTCAAATGAGGGAAGAATGGCCCTGAAGGTGACTCAGAGATCACCAGTGCTGCCTCCTTGCTTTCAAAGAGGGTGGGGGGGGGCAAACACCTTGGTTTCAACAGGCCAGATGGCGGCTGCCTGGAGCAGGGGAGGTGGAGCCACCCAGAGCCTTGGGAGCACAACCATTCAACCCCTTGTAGCAGAGCCACCCCATCCCAATGAGTCTGGAAGGAAGGACTCTGCCCCAGTGGGTCCAGAAGGCAGAGAATCACAGTAGACAGTATTGTCCAGCCTTAAGATCTTGTGGAATTTGCCTTGCTACAGTTTGGAATTACTTGGGACCTGTCACCCCTTTTTTTCCTTCAGACAAAAGATCTGTCTCTCCCCCCTCCCCCAAGTGCATACACCAAGGAAAGGACAGGTGAGAACATAACAAGACTGTGTCTACAAACCAGGAAGAGGACCCTCACTAAGAACTGAATCCACCAGTACCTTGAACTTACCATCTTCTAGAACCATGACAAAAATNCTACAAACCAGGAATAGGACTCTCACCAAGAAATGAATGCACTGTCACCTTGATCTTGGACGTCTCAGCCTCCAGAACTATGACAAATAAGTGTCTGATGGTTAACTCACCCAGTCTATTTATCATATTTTGCTATAGGAGCCCAAGAAGACTCAAACAGTAATTGGTTCAGAGCAAATGGTTTTCTACTATAACATATACCCAGAAATGTGGAAGCAGCTTTAGAACTGGGTAATGGGTAAAGGGTGGAAGAGTTTTGAGGTGTGTGCTAGAAAAAGTTGAGACTGCCATGAAGAGAGAGTTAAAGGTGATTCTAGTGAAACTCAGAAATAAAAGAGGAGAGTTGTAGAGAGAACTTCTATCTTCTTGGAAAATACATCAATAATCATGAACAGGATGTTGGTGGCAGTATGGACAGTAAAGTTTATTTTGGTGAAGTCTCAGGTAAAAATGAAGAACATGTTATTGGAAACTCGTGGAAAGGCAATACTTGTTATAAAGTGGGAAAGAACTTGACTAAATTGTGTTTATGTTCTAAAGTTTTGTGAGAGCTAGAACTAGCAAGAAATAAAATTGGATATTTAGCTGAGTCAATTTCAAAGCAGTGTTGAAGAGGTAGCTTCGTTCCCCCTGACTGCTTATACTAGAATGCAAGAAGAGAGAAATGAAATAAAGAAGGAATTGTTAAGCGAAACAGAATCAGAACATAAAGATTTGAAAAGTTATCAGCCCATCCATATTGCAGAAAACTCTAAGGGTATGTCCGAGCAACCATTTGATAAAGAGATTAATATGGATGTGAACCACGGACCTAATCAGCCATGCCAGTAGGAACACTTCCAATTTGAACTGAAGGGGACAGAGATGAGACTAAATGAAGGATGGCTATCAGACTTCTTAGATCCTATAGGACCAAACAATAGAGCTATAGTCATGTGCCACAAAGCAACTTTTCAGTCGACTACTAACCACATATGCAACAGCAGTCCCATAGGATTATAATGGAGCTGAAGAATTTCTATCACCTAGTGACATAGCAATACTGGCATAAACAAATAAGACTGTGCTGCCACTTGTATAAAAATACAGCCTAGGTGTGTAGTAGACTACACTATCTAGGTTTGTGTAAGTATACTCTATGATGTTCGAACAATGAAATCACTAAATGACACATTTCTCAGAATTTATTTTTGTCACTGACTCATGACTATTCTCAAATGAGGGAAGAATGGCCCTGAAGGTGACTCAGAGATCACCAGTGCTGCCTCCTTGCTTTCAAAGAGGGTGGGGGGGGGCAAACACCTTGGTTTCAACAGGCCAGATGGCGGCTGCCTGGAGCAGGGGAGGTGGAGCCACCCAGAGCCTTGGGAGCACAACCATTCAACCCCTTGTAGCAGAGCCACCCCATCCCAATGAGTCTGGAAGGAAGGACTCTGCCCCAGTGGGTCCAGAAGGCAGAGAATCACAGTAGACAGTATTGTCCAGCCTTAAGATCTTGTGGAATTTGCCTTGCTACAGTTTGGAATTACTTGGGACCTGTCACCCCTTTTTTTCCTTCAGACAAAAGATCTGTCTCTCCCCCCTCCCCCAAGTGCATACACCAAGGAAAGGACAGGTGAGAACATAACAAGACTGTGTCTACAAACCAGGAAGAGGACCCTCACTAAGAACTGAATCCACCAGTACCTTGAACTTACCATCTTCTAGAACCATGACAAAAATAAATGTCTATTGTTTAAGCCATTCAGTCTATGGTATTTTGTTATAGCAGCCTGAGAAGACTAAGACACAATCCAATTCACCCTGACCCAACTGACTTTAAACTCATCTCAGCTTTGTGTTAAGAGCACGGTTGATGGCCTGATTCTGTATGTCACATATGTACCTATTAACACTGGCCTTCTTGTGACAATGACTTAATCTAAAAGCATAGGAAAGCAATACAGATAAAAGCTTATTTAATTAACAAAAGGTTGGTTATTCACAGTAAAGAAACTATGATACACACACACACACACAAAATGAAATATTATTCATCCTCAGAAAAGAAGGAAATCCCACCATTTGCAACAACATGGATAAAACTGGAGGATATTATGCTAAGTGAAATAAGTCATACACAGAAAGACAAATACTGAATGATCTCACTTACACGTGGAATCCAAAAAAGTCAAACTCNACACAGAAAGACAAATACTGAATGATCTCACTTACACGTGGAATCCAAAAAAGTCAAACTCATACAAACAGAGAGTAGAAGGGTGGTTACCAAGAGCCAGGAGGTGGGGAAAATGGGAAGGTGTTGTTCAAAGGGTACAAATTTTAGTTAGAAAATAAATAAGTTCTGAAACTCTAATGTACAGCTTGAGGACTTTAGTTGATCATAATGTTCTGTGTACTCGAAATTTGCTAAGACAGTAGATCTTAAGTCTTCTCAACACAAGTGAACAAAAAAAGGTAACTATGTGAGGAGATGGATATGTTAATTAGTTTGATTGTGGTGATCACTTCACAATGTACTTTATAAGCATATCAAAACATCATGTTGCATATACCTTAAATATATACAATTTTTATTTGTCAATTAGACCTCAGTAAAGCTGAGGGAAAAAGATTGGATTCCAGGGACAAATCTGTTAGCTGTGTAGATTTAAGATTATGCATTCAGTGTACACATGTGTTTCAAAAGAAGGTTAGGCTAGAAAAATGCTTTCCATTAGTGTTCCCAGGAACACGGGGGTCTCCCACAGGTGCCTCTTGGCTTTATCAGCTAGGTTATCAGGTTCAGCATTCATGCCTCCCAACTCAACTTCAACCAGAGCTGTTCTATTTTAATCTGCTGTATACACAGGATTCTGCAAAATGCTTAACTGGGAAAAAATAATTCTACTGTAAAACAATAGCAATAAAAACAAAATAACATTTCAAATCCACTGGAGTAGTTTATCTCTAGGTGCCTACCATCTCCTTCAATCTGTGAGGTATTTGGGGGCAGGTTGGCCCTCATGGCACCTTTTCAATTATATCAGGTAGTTCTGTTCCTGCCTGGATCAGCCTGTGTTATTGGGATCAGCCTGCTTTATTAAGGTGGCTACCACAGAGATGCTTAGAGGAGTCTTTCCCACACTCTGAGGGCCCACTAGGCATAAACAATCCAGGATTCTCCATCCAATCAGAAGAGCAAAGCTGAAATAAATTCCTTGCAATTCTTCCTATGGCTCAGACCTACTGTGAAAAGTCCTGGGATCATATGAAGGTCTGACTCAACAAGTTTAATCCCATTCAACAGGTATTCGTTGAACACCACAGATGGGCTCTCCATTAGCTCGGTACTGCTAGGCCTTTGTGCTGGGATTTGTCATTTTGTTTTTGTAGTTGTTGTTAATTGTTTTTTGTTGTTATTGTTTTTCCATACTTAAGTCAGAAACTGCAGGTCCCACAACTCCATGCAGTTTAAAAAACAAAAAATAAAAAACGGTGACTGATATCCTTTTTTTCTCTACGTATTTCCATTGAATTCTTCCAACCTCTGTTTAGCACTGAGTGTCCATTACCGAGCTAGGTACGGGGATAAATAGAAGAAACATTTAAAAGATATGGCCCCTGTCTTCAAGGATTTAGAGTGTGTCTGGGAGAAAAAACTTCCACGCACAACACCAGCAGCTAACAACAGGAGAGTGCTAAATTAGCTACAACCACCTGCCAAAGACATGGTACAGACACTAAATTTGCTTGGCAGTTGGGAAAGGGCAAGATCAGGGCAAGCTGAAGTTTTGGGGGACTGGGGGTCAGACACAAAGAGAAAATGACCTCTTCTGGGAAAAGAGGAGGAATCGAAAGACAAGCCCAAGGGATACTATGGAGACAGCTGTTATGGAGCAAACGCTTGCTATGTCAGAGAGTGCAGACGCTCGGCCTCTGTCACCACCTTGGTGGAGGATGCTGGCCAAGTGACTTACCTGTTCTGTATCTCAACCCATTATTTTCCAACAAAAATGAGCTCCTGGGCTCCTGTTTATGTCAAAGACACATCTCCAGTTGAATGTGTTTAATGCTTGCGATGTGCTTAGTGCTCACTCCCTGCAAGAGGTGCACATTATTATCACCATAATCATCGTTCACCACCTGCTGCCTCACTTGAATCCATTACTCGTGCCATCCCTCTCCCAGGAGGAGCCCTGCACCATCTCCCAGCATTCACATACCTGCTCTTTGGAGGAAGAATTTACTACATCTTACATTTTAAAGTGACCACTTCCAAATGCTTGGGTAACTTGAAAGGGAAAGTGGTATTCGATTTGGATTCCTCAGTAAAACATGTTTGCTCTTCAGAAGTTGGGGGTGGCTGAGGATTCTCACCAAGAGAAAACAGCCTACCGAGTGACTTAGAGAATATAAGATCCAAAATATCTTCTAAAGTAGGGGTCTTCATACATGAGACAATCTTTCACATTTTCCTGTTTCCCCCATGATCTCTTTTTCCTAAACTAGCAATGATAATCTGGGAATAAGTTCATTTGAAATATTGCCACACTTGTTAATCTCATGCAGATGTGATGGTACTTTTACTATGTTGTGATATGGCTTCTTCAAAAACAAGTTGGAAGAAGGAAAAAAAAAAAAGCACACCAAAAAAANAAAAAAACAACAAATATTCGCCAACCCATATGGTCAGTAATTGCTGTTTAATAGTCCTCCTATTACAAACCTAAGAGGCAGCAGTCTGAATTACCAGTAGAGTATTAATAAACAGGAATGAGTTAATAGTGCATAAAGACCTTCTAGTGGAACAGTGGGGGAGTTGAATATTCTTTTCTTCAGTCAGCTGTAAGTAATTACTGCATGGTGTGCTTCTGACTATTACCATAACAGAGCAATTGGACGTGAAGAATGGATAATAGTATGGACATGGAGGTATTTTTAGAATATCAGCAGTGAAGCAGGTAACTGGCCTACTCCAGTAGAAACCTTTAAATAAGTTTAGAAAGACTTTTTTTTTTCCATATGACATTTAGCCATGGTAGAATTTTAAAAAGATCAATCTAATAAATTATTTAAAATAACTTTACAAAGAGGATGCCTGTGATATGTAAATAAGAAGGCAAGAA
>NW_007738452.1:0-13393 GCF_000696425.1 Galeopterus variegatus | reverse complement strand
AAGACTTTTTTTTTTCCATATGACATTTAGCCATGGTAGAATTTTAAAAAGATCAATCTAATAAATTATTTAAAATAACTTTACAAAGAGGATGCCTGTGATATGTAAATAAGAAGGCAAGAAGGGAGGAAGGAAAAGCCTAAAAAGCCCAGGCGGACACGAGGCATCGCACCGACGTTACTGTAACTACATAATCACAGGCTTCCTCCTGCTCCTGGGAGACACAGCCTTCCTCTGCTCCGATGTGAATCTGCTTGACTGGCTCCCACTGGCTGCTCAGGTGAAAGTGAAGATATTCAAATCAGAGCTGTAACTATGATTGCTGGAGTTGTGGGTTTTCTAACATTGAGTTAGTCATCCTCACTGATTTAATGATGCATATCATTTATTTTAAAATATTATTACAGGGGCATTGACTGAGCTGCAGCTCCTTTTTCGCAGGACTGTCCATTATGCCATGCGGCAGGGTATGTCATGGTCGGCGGCAGGCTGAGATATTGTCTAACGGCACAACATATGTTCTCAGATGAAAACAGCTTGAGACTTCGAGTCAGAAAGCGGTAATTTTGCAAATGCACACAAATATCATTTAAGGAATATTTTGAATTTTTCTTTCAGGGTATAGGTCCTTCTTCTGCCTCTTGGCTGCACGGGCCGATGCTGATTTTTCAATTTGCAGGTTTGTTAAGCATCATGGAATGTTTTGGTTCTCAATCAAGAATATTCTTCCCAAGTGGTTCCAAAGTCCTATGCTTGAAAATAAACGCATGTCCTCTTTGTCTCCTAGCAGCATGTGTTCCGACGTACAATAGCGGCACAGGACAGAGGAAGGCAATGCCTTTGATTGAACCATCCTATAGGTTTTTAACCTGCCACTCTCATGGGCTGCAAGCTTTCTTAAGGCCAGGCGGCACACTCTCTTCTTTGGGCGGTGCTGGCAGCTGGAGTCCAACGGAGGTGGTTAGAAGCCAGGACCCAAGTCCTCCTCCTGGCAGGATTCCTGTCGTACGTCGTGGCACAGGAGCTGAACAGAGGATGAGCCATCTCAGTGCTAATGACCTCACAGTCCCACCTGAAAAGGAGAGGCACAGCCTTTGGGACAGGTGGCAATGCTTAACTGATCTCTGCCCACAGCTTTGAAGTCCTCTGACAAACAAATGTGTTTGAAATAAACACTGTCACATTTATTTTTCCTGAAAAACCACATTATGTTGTCTGAGCTCCGCCAGACAACATATTCTGATTCATCTAGACACAGCCCCTTTCTTGCTAAGAGATGCTGCTAAGTGTCAGTTTAGAGCTGTGTGTTTCATCTGTTTAACTGGCGATTCCTAATAGAAGTCAAGGGCACACCTGTAGAAGCGTTACTATGACCCAGGAAGAGCAGCAGCTTCTTCATGTTGCTGGTTTCAATTTGATTTTTTCAAGTATTTGAAAATAGAATAGTTCTCTTTTCATTAAATTTACAGAAAGATGAAAACAAAATAAAATATGGCTAAGTAAATGCTAATTTTAAACAAAATTTTTCCCATCGGACAAAGATCAAAGATCAATTCTAGAGAGTGCTCCTGACCTCAGGATTTTAAGCATTTCAGTGTTTAGCATCTTTGTGTTTCTGATTTGGTGAAATTGTGAGATACTAATAACTGGCTTTGCATGTGACCACACCATTGGTGTTAATGAGTGTGCCCCATTTAAATTTATTCTGCATCTTCTATTAATCATGATCTTCCCAAGGGTGTGGGCTATACCTCTGGGTTTTACACCCAGGGATGCCTTCTTGTCCAAAGGACCAGCACAATGACTTCCCTAGTGTATGGCTACACTAAAGCGAGGGCAAGTGTCAGAATCCTGCCAACATAGCCAGTTGTATTGCTAGGGCTACGGCCCACAGACCCTTCAAACCCATTGTATAGACTGGGTCACAGATCCCTCACATGCCAGGCTGGGTCACCAGACCCCTTACACACCAGGATGGGTCACAGGCCCCTCACATGGCCAGCTGGGTCGCCAAACCCCTCACATACAGGTCCATGAGCTAGGTAATTGGGAAAGATCCCAGGAGCCATTGACAGATGACACGAGCTAGTCTGAAGTTTACAGCAGCCTCCAGCAGCAGTAGCAGCCTCCCCGTGGCCCCCCCCCCCACCTCCACCAGGGGCAGGGGGTGCCATGGTCAGAGCCACTCGTCCTTTATACTTAAGTCTGATAACCCAGGACACCAGGGTACAAGTCAGACAACCCAGTAACACCTGTGTGCCCATGCACACCCACAGACAATACCCAAGGGACACCTGGACGCACATGCACAATTACATATTTACATCAAATGCTCGGCAAGATTCCAAACATCCAAGAGAGACCTGACCATTTTCCTATCTTTTCCCTACACCTAGGAAAAGATAACCACCAGCAATCAGAGCTGTTACTATTTTATATCTAGAAAACTCTCTGGGGAGTGAAGAATAAGAGAACTCTCCCAAGACTGAGACTAAGAGGGGAAAAGTGGGCTCCAACTCCTTTATATTTCCATTTAGCTCTGAGAAGCCCAGAGGGAAAGAAATACCTGGAATTGTTAAGTAGCGGAGTAGTTTCAGAAGCCACCATTTTCTCTCTCCAGTATTTCAGCTGGTAACACTCTAGTCAAGAATTCTTAGTATCTTCAGGTGTTCCCATTGAAACAGCTTAGCAGGCCAACACTCCAATAAGAAAAAGTGAAAAGGTAAATTATTTAGAATCAATTATACAACTCAACTTGTATAAAACTTTTTGGAGTGGTTGAATTGTTACCCTGTTCATGGGTTATCATGACAACCAGTAGGACTCACAAAAAGTCTTTTTTTCAGCATTTGGTAAATAATTCTCTGCAATGATTAGGTATACAATATTGCAAGTAACAATGATCATAACCTGGCTTCTACCTACTTTATTGGTTTCATCTCCTGCCATCCTATCCATGGGTCACCCTGAGCTTATCCTTGCATCTGGGTCTTTGCACAGTCAGTTCCCTCTGCCTGGAATGCATTCAGCCGCAGTTAGAATGCCATCCTAAAGCATTTTTGGTGGTTTTCAAGGCAATCTCTAAACCTGCTGTATTTTCTTTCATAGAGTTTACAGTAGCTGAGGCTTTCTTGTTTGCACGTGTGCAACACTGAACTGTTATTAACTCTTGACTCCATCCCTGTGTAATATACATGCCATGTGACACGTAACTATGGTAGAGAGTATTCCCCACCCCAATGATGTTAGGTTTAGCCATGTGACTAGCATTGGCTAATTAAGTGTTGGCAGATGTGATGAGAACAGAAATTTTAAATATGCTGTGTCTTGCTTGGGTGCTGGTGCTTCTGCCATTTCCTATTAGAAAACATGCCCTAGGCAGAGTCTTCTTGAAGAATGAAGAGACTCAGAACAAAACTGAACCTAATCAGAGGCCGAGAGCCAAGTCCCCCCATGACCTAAAGTATTACTGTTTCAACCAACTCGTGAGACCATTAGCGAAAAAATAAATACCGTTTGAGTCACTGAGTTTTGAGTTTGGGTGTGAGGTTTGCCATGCATCATTACTGAGGCAATTTCTAGTTAATACAGAAACTATACAGAAATGGGCTTCAGCTGTCAAAAAACATTAAAATATGTGTCACTGGTTTGAGATTACATGATAAGTAGAGAAAAAAACTGTAAAAATCTATAATAGGAAACTGGAAAAATGAAAACCTATATTCTGTAGTGCCAAAACATTTAATAAAACTGTTGACTACAATAACCTGGAAGGCAAAAATGGTACTAAATGTACCTGCTGCGTTGGTCTGGGAAGTTTCTGAGGCAGAACGTTCATAGTATGAGCCAGCTGCTATTATCCACATTTGAGCTTGGAAAAGAATTGACTAGTTAACAAACAGGATTGAGGGAAATTGAGAGAACCCAGAAATTCTGGGAATTCTAACTTTGAAAATAAAGGTGTGGCCATTAGAACATTGCCATAAGGTAAAGGCAAAATTCCAGAATATCTGGGTTCTCTCAATTTCCCTTAAATTGACACCAGCCTGGATTTTAAAAAGACTACGTTTATTTGAGATATATGAGGATCTCTGAGCCCACCAAATCTTACAGGCAGGAAGCAGGCTGAGAAATCTCAGCTGCCAAGAGGGCAAATTCTTCAGTACCCATCAGAAAAGGCAAAAATGGAAAAGGAAGGAGTTCCAAGATGAGAGCAAAGACCCACATAAATAGGAGATTGTACATGATTGTTGATCGGCTCCCAGATGCAGAACCAAGGCCTAGTCAAAGTACATACCAACCTCTTTGTAGGGGATCCTGGCAAAATTCGCCTAGCAGAACTTCAAAATTGCTATAGACCGGTGATTTCTATGTTTCTCCCACTTGTCTCCTTGTTGAACGCAACTTTTTAATTTGTTTATCTTGTCCCTATTCCAGTATTTTATATCAGATGTGTGGGGGCAGATATCGTATTTTTTCTGTTCATAGATGTCCAGATCAAGAGCAGTTTCATCTAGACCTGAACATGAATCATGAAATCCTGTGAGTATATCCCATATGCAGGAGGAACATGAACAATAGTGACCAAGAGGGCAGACTGTGGAAGGTATACTGAGTTATTATTTTCAGTCTGCACTCCCTTACTATTATAAAATTATACATTCATATTTGTTCCCAAGTAACTTGCAGTTTTTCCCACTATGAGTGAAAAATACTGCCTTGATCCATTCATGCTGGGCTTGGCGTGTGAATTGTCTTGGTTAATGAAATGTTAGTAAATGTAACAGAAGCAGTCACGTAGACTTGTTGGTGTGATCTGGCTTGCTCTCTTGCACTCCGCATTTTCACATAAGAAGAACATGCCCTAAATAACTGCGGGTTCAAGGAGACCAAAGAGGCCAAAAGAGCAGACCTGACCTCGACTGACAATTTAGAGCCAAGATAAGCTGGACCCTGCTAAGATCAGTTACCTTCCAGCTGACCCACAGAACTGTTAATAAGACAAATAAAAGTTTGCTCTTGTAATTCAGAGATTTTAGAGTTGTTTGTTTCACAGCCTTATTGTAGGATAAATACTGACTGACACAGTCTGTTTGTTTATTGTCTGCCTCCTCATGGGAATATACGTGCTAAGTACTATGAAAATAAGAATTTTTAATCTTGTTCATCTATGTATTCTAGTGGACAGAATACACATAGTCACTAAACAATAAACATCAATTTAACATTGATATTTATTGAAATTTATTGATATTAATTTCAATTAATATTTATTGATATTAATTGAAACTACAAATTCAACATTGCCTATTAGAACTCTACTTATAGAGTTCTGTTTATTCTAACTCTATGTACTCTATAGAATGGCATACCTAGAACTCTATTTGGGTATATTGTTTACTAAAAACTTAAGGTTAAATTCACCATTGCTAAAGAAGAATGGCATACCTATAGGAAAAAGAAGCCATTTAGATTCTTCACTAAGTATTGAAGATCTCTTGGAGTGGTGTTACATATGTCTGGGGTAGAGACAGCTGATGTGACTGATAAGGTTAAATTCACCATTGCTAAAGAAGAATGGCATACCTATAGGAAAAAGAAGCCATTTAGGTTCTTCACTAAGTATTGAAGATCTCTTGGAGTGGTGTTACATATGTCTGGGGTAGAGACAGCTGATGTGACTGACATAGCTAATTGGGTTGAGAAAAGAGCATTATTACTGAGAGAATGTCCCAGTCATCTGTACATCTGCAGCTCCACCACAGACTGGGCTCTCAATATATGTAGGTTGAAATGAATTGACTTTCAGAGCTCGTGGAAACTTTTATATCTTACTTGGCCTTTTGTTATAGAAGATATTAAAATGACATCAGCAAAGTACATGGGCCTGTGCTTAATCTTTCCCTCTCCTGAAAACTTTCTGAAGTTGGAGAAGCTTGGTTGTGCCTTTGGGATCAACCTTGGGGAACATGGGAAAATCTGTTCTCTTTCCACAGATAAAAAAGACAGGACCTCTGCAAATATGCTTAACAGAACTCATTTCTCAATTTTTTGTATTCTCTAAATAAAAAACCATTTAACCCTCTTATTCTTCTTTGGCAATTCTTTAACCCAAATATCCCACCCTTAATTTAAGGCAGTAATTCCACCAAATAGTTAATTTTCTAGGGTCACCCAGCCCCTAGTATGTACCAGATGCTATGCTAAACCATGGTAGTATAACATTCGAGGAAGACATAGTTCTTGCTGCCAAGATGTCTGTTGGAGAAGAAAGACAAAGTAGTCTGATCATGTTGCTTTAAAGTAAGTGCAGCAATTTAACCATACATCATGAGAACTCAAAATTAGGGTATCTAAGTGATACTGAGGGACCAACAAAAATAAAATTGGAAGTGGAAGTAGGAGATGAAGCAGGGGGATAATGAGGTGAGAGAAATTATCCTGAACGTGTTTTGGTTTATGCTTATAGGAAGGGCGGCCCCACCATAGAAAATGAATATCAGTATATCCCTGAAAGCAAGTCACATCACTGGTCAGATATACACTGTAGTCCTAATGGAAAAGGCAAAAGAGGAGTTTACAGAGTCCCCAAAGACTCTTTCCTGAAGTATGGTACACATGCCTCACCACAGTCTCAAGGAAAGTGACGAAATGGCAAGGAAGCACAAAACACAATTATTCTAAGAAAGAGAGAAAAGCAGAATCTACTGATTGAAGTACCCTGTCCACTCGTTGGCAGTAGGTGCCTGTTGTTGTTTTTTTTGAAAAGCACTTGGAGTTAATAAAGACAGATTAAAAAGTAAATAAGAAAAGTCTGAAATGTAAAAACAAGACCAAACTGTATAATACAGGAGAAAACAGGATGGAATTTGGTCTGACTTAGCAAGGGTGTGAAGGGACAAAGGGTTGTCAGAGTCTGGAGTACTTTATAGAAATTCCAAAAAACCCAAATTCTTGTGGGTTGATTGATTAGACAAGATAAGGTGCCCTGAGGCCAAGCGTTCAAGAGTTTATGTGGTCGATTTAAAAGTCTTCTGACTCAGCAGAGGGCATTTTTAAAGATAGCTGGAGAACATGTGGTTAATCAAATTTGTGAAATAAATGTAAATCCTGAAAAGTTTATTTAATAATGTCTGCTTTCTATTTCTTAATCTTCCCGTATATATTGGAACTGAATTGTGCCAATAACATGTAATGTTAGTCTTTTAAATATTTAATAATATTTACCTTCCATTCTCTATTATTCCACTTTAATTGCTCCTCCCACTGTCCTAGAAGGCTATGAAGATGCAGTTTTCTAATAGCGAATCTTATTCTAATATTTCCTGAAAAGAACTTGTTTCTCATGTATGTTCAGGTGTTTTTTAAAGAAGACAGCTTTAGTAGGAGAACATTTAATCTTCCAGCCAACTTTTTTTCAAGAGACACATTGATAGGGACTCACCCACATTGTTAACTAAGATATATGTCATAAAAAAAAATAGATAATTCTCTCTTAACCATAAATTCTAACGTATAAACTGTAAATAATTTTATGATTCTTCTGACAAAAATCAAAGGCAAGTCAAAGAAAGGTGCAAATAGATGCCTTGATTATCTCCTCTTCTTTATTTTTAATACATTTAATCGTCAGCACATTTTCATAATTGTTATTTTCTATTGTCTTTTATATCTTTTTATCAACAATGTGAAGAAACAAATATAACTCAAAATAAATAGGGAGGAAAAAATACCTTGAAAAGAAGTTGCCTAGTTCAAAATAGCTTATACTGTTATGCACATGGTAGTATTTGATCTTCATAACAAATCTGCTGCGGTAGGGAAGAGAGGTATCCCATCAGAGCAGATGGGAGGATGGGCTCTTAGTCATAAATGCCTGGACTAGAATTTCCCATTCACCTGTATAATCTAAAGCAGGTTAGTTCACGCCTCTGATGCTCAGTGTCTATCATTTGTAAAACAGATATAAAAAAACCTACCTCATACGTTTGTTGTGGGAATTAAGGGAAGAAAAATAAAGGCTGAGGAACACAGGACTAAATAAATAAGTCTATAAATAGCAGCTAGGTTTAGTATTGCAAAGGTGTTACTATTTTTTCCTACTTGACACATGAGAATGCCAAGAGACAGGGAAGTTAGCAGATTTAAGTTCCAGAAGCTTGCCTAACCACACTGCTACCACACTGGGAAAAGTGTTTCTTTTTAGCTTTTAACATTCAGAGGCAACCTGTCCATGCTTAGCACTTCTAACAAGAAAAAATTTAAAATCCATTAGGAAAATACGTTTTGATGTCATTTTAACTAAATTGTTGAATAATATCTTTTTAACAAATGCATCAGTCTAGTTGCAGTCTTTCAAATATACAGAGTCATAGTCTAAGCGTGGGCAGAGCCCTGAAAGGTCAATCTACAGAGCAGCCTACTACACTCTCTCCCTGTACCCTTGCCAACCAACACTTACCTTAATGACACAAATAAACAGCTGTAAAAGTTCCATAATTCTTGTTCCTTTAGTGAACTAGAGGAAAACCTCTTATCTTCTCAATGTTGTAGATTCTGCTGTTTCACTTTGCATAGTTTTCAAAAGACTATTTATTGTTCAATCTCCTCTGTAACAATTGCAAAGAACATTAATTACTTAAAAACAAACAAATAAGTAAGAACTTGAGTGGAAATGTAAAATTTCAGACAGCTATATAAATCATCACTAAAATTGATTCTGCATATCTTGCTGTTGATTTTCACCAAAAGTTTTTCTAGATAACAAAGATAAACTTAGCAAAACCAAGCTCAGTGAATGAAAGGATTCACTTGAACATTCTTCTGGACTCAAGAGGTACGGCACTGAAGCACTTTCACAGAGACTCAAGTTCTTCATGATGAAAAAGTGTGAACAAAGACACAAAATACACATTATAAGTTTTATAGAACTTTCTCAAAACCTCTTCTATTTTTTCTTTGATCCTCCATAAATTTAACAGTTCTAATTCAGGCAAAAGCTGAAATTGTCTCAGTTAGATCCATAATGGGGATAGACACATAGAAAGAACCCAGTGGCTAGGAAGAGGAAAGTGCAGACTTTGTTCAGTAAGCTGATTTTACTTCCCATGTGGCATGGGCAAGCTCTAGAAATTTCTTTATGCCCCTCAAAGAGAGGACTCAGGAGGGGCTGAGTTAAGGACCCTCAGCTAAATAGTGGGCCTAGCATGGAGAACCTATGATAAAGGTTAAAGTCACTTTTCTGCAGACACTCTGGGAGGACCTTCAGGACAGGAGCTGGTTACGCCATATGGCAGAGACACAAAACAGATCAGCAAAAACTGAGACGAGTCAGAGGCATCTGGGGATCATCTGGGAGTACCGACCAAACAGCGGGAGAGCCTGTCTGAAGTCAAACCTACTATGATACGTCTGGGGCAAAGAGCAGCCAGAAAGAGGAGAGACCTTGCTGCTGAGACCCCCAGGGCCAGAGACAGGACACGGACCTAAGCACCCCTTTCTTCTGCTTCCATGGAGATAGAGCTAGGGATGTGGCTCAGGGCTAGGCAGGTGGCCCCCACACAGGTGTGCCCCCCAAGGTGTGTCCTCACTCGGCATGCCATGTGTCCTGGCACAGGCTGGGTCAGTCTGGAGGAAGGGAGGTTTTGGCATTAGTCATCGCAGAAGAGTGTCATTTTTTAGTCTTTTTATAATCCACTCTGAGTCCCTATTATCTATAGGCTTTTCTCAAACACCCGGGCATCACCTTGAAGAAGAGAAAAGTGGGGTTGGGTAGGAATCTGAAAGACAGCGGTGTCATTTTTTAGTCTTTTTATAATCCACTCTGAGTCCCTATTATCTATAGGCTTTTCTCAGACACCCGGGCATCACCTTGAAGAAGAGAAAAGTGGGGTTGGGTAGGAATCTGAAAGACAGCGTTTGCCTAGAGACTAAGCCATTGAAAGATGGTTCTATAAATCGTCATAACTTCCAACAGACTGAGTATTACAGTGACAGGTGACTTGCAAAACATAAGGGACTAGAATATTGCTAAGGGACAATAAGTTGTTTTCACCATTCAGTGAAGTGGTAGTACATGAGCCAGATTAGAGTTTTTATAAATTATAGGACAGCATTTATTTTCTGCATACCTGAATGTAGCATGAAGAAATTTACAATTCCATTGTGTGTGTGTGTCTGTGTGTGTAAATAAGACTAGAGGACTGTACTCTAAACATAACCATGGTTTTTTTTCTGCATAATGAGATTATGGATGTTTATATTTTTTGAATTTTTACTTTTCATGTCCTTCAATTTTTCTGCACTGAGCATGTATTAGCATTTAAAAATCAAAGATGGATAAGTGCTATTTTTAAATAATTTGTTTGTATCTTCCAGTTGTTTTTGTCTAAACCCCAACTGTTTTAAAAACGTGAATTATTTGGTCAGTCAGTCCTTTTCTAGATCAACTCTAAAATTATATATATATGTTTTTTAACTTTTTTCTGCTCATAAATCCTTTCTATCTTCACTTTGTTTTAATCCCTTTATTTCAAAGATCACATTGTATCTCTTTTTTCAATCAAAATTTCAAAATGGCCTTTGGCTAAATGAAATAAAATTTTGCCCTGACCTGACATAAAGAATGAAGTCTGTATATGATAGCACTTTGAAAATTTTAAAGGACTTCAGAATGCATGGTGTTATTGGTGGTGGGAAGAGAAATAGGTGGGGAGTGTGGGAGGAAACAGGAAGAGGAGGAACTATGTTGCATCTTCTCATAACATAAATTGCAAAGATTTGAAAATTTTAAAGGACTTCAGAATGCATGGTGTTATTGGTGGTGGGAAGAGAAATAGGTAGGGAGTGTGGGAGGAAACAGGAAGAGGAGGAACTATGTTGCATCTTCTCATAACATAAATTGCAAAGTCCTTCCTGAACGAATTTACAAACAGAAGAAAATTAAGTCATTATATGACATTCCTGAATACTCACAATTTTATAAATTTAATCCATGCCTTGGGCAACATGGTACATACACCTCTTCAAGTTGACATTTTTCTCTATCATTTATTGCTGCTAAGGACAATGGTCCTCCAGGGGCCGGCCCGTGGCTCACTTGGGAGAGTGTGGTGCTGATAACACCAAGGCCACAGGTTCGGATCCCTATATGGGGATGGCTGGTTAGCTCACTTGGGAGAGTGTGGTGCTGATAACACCAAGGCCACAGGTTCGGATCCCTATATGGGGATGGCTGGTTAGCTCACTTGGGAGAGTGTGGTGCTGATAACACCAAGGCCACAGGTTCGGATCCCTATATGGGGATGGCTGGTTAGCTCACTTGGGAGAGTGTGGTGCTGATAACACCAAGGCCACAGGTTCGGATCCCTATATGGGGATGGCTGGTTAGCTCACTTGGGAGAGTGTGGTGCTGATAACACCAAGGCCACAGGTTCGGATCCCTATATGGGGATGGCTGGTTAGCTCACTTGGGAGAGTGTGGTGCTGACAACACCAAGTCAAGGGTTAAGATCCCCTTATCTGTCATCTTTTGAAAAAAACAAAAGAACAATGGGCATCCTTCAGTAGAAACAAAGTTATGTCACAGAGCCATTGGTCTTCTCAGTGTGAATCCTAAGACCATCTCCTATTCCTATATTGTTAAGAGCTGTCCTAGAAGTGGTTCGTAATCAGGAAAGTGCCTTTAAATCTGTAAATACTTTGTAGAGTTTGTTTAAGTGTTTTGTTTGTTTGGGTGTTTGTTTAAGGGAGAGTATGAATGCAGAGATCCCCAAAGAGGAAGAAATTCTAAGACTGTTCAACAGGAAGTCCTTGAAATGACTGACAAGGAATTTCAAGCAACAATTCTAAAGAAACTAAATGAGATACAAGAAAACTCAGTTAGACAACACAATGAAATGAGCAAAAAGTATACAGGAACTGAAAGAAGAAATGTACAAAGAAATCAATACCCTGAAAAAGAATGTAGCAGAGCTTGCAGAGCTGAAGGATTCATTCAACGAAATAAACACAACAGAGAGTTTAACCAGCAGGCTAGAACAAGCAGAAGAGAGAATTTCTAACCTTAAAGATGGGCTGTTTGAAATAACACAGGTGGACAAAAGAAAAAGTAAAAAAGAATTTAAAACATTGAAGAAAATCTAAGACAGATAACAGACAACCTAAGCACTCAAATATCTGAACCATGGGTATTCCAGAAGGGGAGGAAAAAGGAAATGGCATTGAAAACGTATTCAATGAAATAATGGCAGAAAATTTCCCAGGTATAGGGAAAGACACAGATCTTCAGATTCAGGAGGCTCAAAGATCCCCAAACATATTCAACCCAAAAAGGTACTCTCTAAGTCATGTTATAGTCAAATTGGCAAAACTCAAAGACAAAGAGAGAATCTTTAAAGCTGTCAGAAAGAAGCATTAAGTCACTTATAAGTGAGCCCCAATCAGACTAATATCTACAGACTTTTCCTCAGAAACTCAAAAAGCCAGAAAAGAATGGGATGCTATATTCAAAATACTAAAATACAAAGATTGCCAGCCAAGAATACTTTACCCAGCAAGGATATCCTTCCAAAATGAAGGACAAATAGTATATTTCTCAGACAAACAAAAACTGCAGGAGTTCACTACCACATGACCAGACTTACAAGAAATTCTCAAGGGAGTACTGGGTTTGGTATCTGAAAAACAACCACCACTGCCACAAATAATTAAGAAAAAACAAAATCCACTAGTGACATAAAAATGCTAAAAATAAAGAGAAAAAAAAGTTTATCTACCACCCCAAGAAACCAACAAATACATAAGACAAACACTAAATCAGAAAGAAAGGAACAAAAGATACTTAAGACACCCAAACAAAAATCAGTAGAATGCTAGGAGTAAATCAACACCTTTCAATGACAACTCTTAATGTAAAAGGATTAAATTCCCCACTCAAAAGACACAGACTGACTGACTGGATTAAAAAGGTGGAACAAACTATACGCTACCCTCAAGAGACTCACCTCACCTATAAAGACACACATAGACTAAGAGTGAAAGGATGGAAAAAGAAACACCATGCAAATAGAAATGAAAAATAAGCTGGAGTAGATATTTTTACATCAGATAAAATAGACTTTAAACCAAAAACCACAAGAAGAGATAAAGAAGGCCACTATTTAATGATAAAAGGATTTATCCATCATAAAGACATAACAATCATAAATATATATGCACCCAATGTTGGAGCAGCAAGATTTGTAAAGCAAATACTATTGACCTAAAGAATGAGATAGACACTACTACCATAATAGCAGGGGACATGAACACCCCACTCTCAATATTGGACAAATCATCTAGGCAAAGAATCAGCAGAGAAACATAAGATCTAAACAATACTCTAGACCAATTG
>NW_007738451.1:35602-44012 GCF_000696425.1 Galeopterus variegatus | reverse complement strand
CCAACAGAATTGCTCTCCACCCATCATCACTCTGCTCTGTGCCTGGGAGCCTGACCTCCATTGTCTGCTTCAATGGGCCTCTTCTCCCCTGTTTTTTTTTTCTGAGCCAAGATGGGGGGAGGTGGCATTCTCAGAGACTGAAGTGTGAGGGAACTTGAGGTGGAATCTCCACCTCAATCAGCGCCGTCTGGTTGCGTCCAGTTTGCTGTGTCCCTCTGTCAAGGTCCATGGTGCCCCTCTGTTGGCCTCTTCTACAGCACAAGGGCTCTCTCTGAGTTGCTGAAACCCAANTCTCACTTATTTGTGGGAGCTAAAAATAAATAAATTAATTCACTCACATACATACACACACTCACAAAAACAAACAAAAAAACAAAAAACCGGGGGGTGGGGAGAGGAAGATATAACAACTACAATTTTTTTGAAATTCTTACAAAAAGCAAATGGAAAGGACATGCTTGCGTGGGAGGGGGGAGAGGGAGGAGGGAGGGAGGTTTTGGTGATGGGACATAATAATCAACTACATTGTATATTGACAAAATAAAAAGTAAAAAAAAATAAAAAATAAAAAATAAAATTCGTGGAAAAATAGAATTACAAGAAAATAAAAATAAAAATAAATAAAAAAATAAAACATGAATAGACATTTCTCAAATGAAGACATACAAATGTCCAACGAGTATATGAAAAAATGCTCAACATCACTAATCAGCAGGAAAGTGCAAATCAAAATCACATTGTGATATCGTCTCACCCCAGTTAGACTAGCTATTATCAAAAAGTCAGAGAATAACAAATGATGGCAAGGATGTGGAGAAAGGCAAATCCTTCTACACTGCTGGTGGGACTGTAAATTGGTACAGCCATTATGGAAAACAGTATGGAGGCTTCTCAAACCACTACAGATAGAACTACCATACGATCCAGCCATTCCTGGTTATATACTCAAAGGAATGGAAATCATCACGTTGAAGGGATAGCTGAACTCCTATGTTTCTCACAGTCTATTTACAACAGCCACATTATGGAACCAACCTAAATGTTCATTGACTGACAACTGGATGAGAAAATGTGTTATATATACACAATGGAAGATTACTCTGCCATGAAAAAGAATGAAATTTTTCCATTTGCAGCAACATGGATGAGCTTTGAGAAAACTGTTGTGAAATAAGCTAGGCACAGAAAGAGAAATACTGCATGTTGTCACTCATAAGTAGGAGCTAGGAAGGAAGGAAGGAAGGAAGGAAGGAAGGAAGGAAGGAAGGAAGGAAGGAAGGAAGGAAGGAAGGAAGGAAGGAAGGAGGGACAATCACAGTAATACATTGAACTTTCAGAAGGATAGAACAGAAAGCTGTGGTTACTAGAGGTGGTAAAGAGGAGGAGGAGGTTAACGAGAAATTGGTTAATGGACAGAAAGAATGATTACGTATTGTAATGATGAGTATGCCAATTATCCTGATTTGATCATCACATATTGTATGCAAGTATTGATAGTCAACTCTTTACCCAACAAATATGTATTATCAATTATATCTCAATAAAAAAAATCAATTGTATCATTTCCTCTTCCTCTTTATAGCAATTCCTCTTCTTTCTCCTCTATTCTTCATCTTACTATTATACTCTTATTTTAAATGTAGGTTTTCTCCGGGATTTCAGATATGGTTCTCCTCTATTTGCAGTCTATTTATTTTAAAGGTTTATCTCTATTGAGAATGAAGGAAAACAATTTAGTACACCTCCACTCTGCCCAGCATCTGAGTGAAGGACATGAAGATAGTCTCCTGTCAATCTTCCCTCCAAAACCCCTTCTAAAACTTTGTCCTTTGGTCACACTTCTACTTTCTCAATTCCGCATGTAAATAAGTGGAAAGAAGAGCTGTTATTATTCAGACCCACTCTTATCAGATGTTGTGTTTGAAATGCTGAAGAAATAAAAAATTATTGGTGACTAACTCAAGATCATACATTACTACCAGGTTATTTTCTAGAGATGTTTATGAAAGAAAAATTAGGTCAACAATGCTACAAAATATTTACATTATATTTAATCTTTTTTTAATTAGTTGACTTTATGCAGTAATATTTAATAGTAAAATCATTGTGCGTCATGCAGAAGAGGTGTTATATAGAGAAACCCAGAAATAAATGTTTTATTTAGAGGTAAAATAGAATGTCAAGTAAACTGATGAGTTTGCAATTTCGGTGTAGGGAGAAAGATTTACTCTTTATAAACAGAAAAGATTACACTTTTTGTCTGTCAAGTGGAAACTTTGCCCAAAAAAGTTAAACAGAATAATTTGTTTTGCAGGGATTGGGGACTATTACTGGGCTGAAGCTTTAAATGTTAGAGGTAAAATTTGCTGTAAAAGAGAGGGAAATACACACACACACAATTATCCATGCTGCCACATTTATGAAATATTTAAATAAGCAGGGTAAGTGAAGAAAAAATAGTGCACAATTTTCTCCAGTCAGGATTTGCAAATATTTAAACACTCGTTAGTTAAAAATTAAATTGTGAACTTAACTTTGTTATTTTGGAGGAGATTCAAATGTACTCTGTATAATACAATAAAAATATTTTGCTTTTAGAAACAGATTCATCATTCTTTTTAAAGAATGATAAGGAAAGACTTCCCTTATCAACAGAACTGGCAATACTTCCTGTGGGGAAAATATGATAATTTAGTCAGGCTCCCTCTACATTTCTCTTGTAAACAAGTTGTGTGTGGGTGGAGTTAGTGCACAATGTATCTTTTTAGTTATTTGCTATTGTGTGTTCTTCAGTTTGTGAAGCAGAAGCTGGCTGGCAGAGCGCTCGGGTCTAAAAGTAGAGCATGTTTGCTCAGTTTTTCAGTGGACTTTGCGTATAGCACTTGAGTTTCTGAGTTTTCTCCTTTGGACTGCTTAACTCTTAGACGTGTGTGTGCTGAATAAAGACTATTCCTTCTTAAACCAAGGCTCCAAAGACCTTTTTTCCGGATACATAGACTTAGTTGTAAAGGGTTTGTGCATGGGCTGGAGGGGTCTGTGAGCTCCAGACCCAGCCCTAGCTCTACACTCCCCTGACAAGAATCTAAGAATGGATTTTATGTACTTCAGTGGTTCTCAAACATGATGGTCTCAGGGCCCCTTTACACTGTTAACAGTTATTGAAAACCTCAGAAAGGTTTTATTTAGGTGGGTTATGCGTAATGTCTATTATTATTCACCATATTAGAAATAAAAACTGGCTGGAAGCCACTGGGCTCCTGAGCCACGGGTGGAGGGCAAGGGCCTGTGGGCCTCAAATCCTCCCCAAACCCCTACCCCGACCCCCTTGCACCACTGTCTGCACTCAGGCCAGCGAGGAATAAACCGTCAATGTTAGTACCCAGGATCCTGAGCCGTTGGGAGGAGGGGATGCCACGAGCCTCAGCCATGCTCTGTCCCTCACCCACCCCACCTCCCTGCCTCCACTGTTGGCACCCTGGGCACTTCTGTCCCTGCCCCCTCCGCAACAACATCTCAGAATGTAAAAAATAAATTAAAAAAAAAAAAACCCTGAGAGAAATTGTTTAAATCTTTAATTCATTTAAAAATAATAATTACAAACTCATTTTACATAAAAATAACATGTTTTATGAAAAATATTTTTATTTTCCAAAAAAAAATTAGGAAGAAGAAAGGGATTGTTTTACAGTTGTGCCAATTCAATCTGTTGTAATATACTGCTTTGCTTGAAGTACGTGGAAAAATGCTCTTCTGAAGACATGTGTTGGACAAAGAAGGAGCCTTTGGGATCCTTTTGCAGATAATCATTGCTGGGAAAATATAAGGAAAATGGTCAGTGTGCCTCCGATGTTCAGAGTCTTGCCAAGCATCTGAGGTGGGTTTGTACGTGTGCACGGGTGATCCTTGTTATTGTCTAATGTGATTGTACATATGTATCCGGGGTCTTTGTTTTTTGATTATGGACTTGTGTGTGAAGGACTAACGGTGCAGATGCATGAAGCTTCTAGCGGATGCTCCCAGAGCCATATTAGGTCAACTGTTCCTAGCTCTGAATAAAGCCTATTATTTCTTCACGCATGGCCCCAACGACCTTTTCCTATTATCTAGCTTGTAAACCTGCATGTGGAGGGTTTGTGACCCAGTCTGGACAATGGGCTCAAGGGGTCTGTGAGACCTAGCCCTAGCTTTACAATCATGTATATTCTTATTTGATACTACAACAAAACTTGGCGTGGTAGTTTTGTAAAGTTTAGTTGCTATGTGGATTCAGAAATCATATAAATTACCTACTGTATTTTAAATTGGTCTATCTTGCATGTTGAGAAAATCTTTCTCTGTTGTGTGATTTTGCATCATGCTTTGCTCATTTGGAAACTGGTTCACTGAGTTGCACCAATTTTCCAAATATTGATGTATTTCATTATATCACATCATATAAAGTATATGTATACTCATATATATATTTTAAAATTTTATTTGCTAGTATCACCATTGAGCTCATCAGACAAGTCATTAGGAATTGGAAAACAAACTCTTGGTGCCACCTTCAAGTTTTTCAAAATCCTAATTTTGGCTTGAAAGTTTGAATTTTATCATTCGCAACTGATACTGAGAGTTATTTTCCTTAAAATGATAGGCCCGCTTGATTTTGCCAAATACCAGTGTAAGAATAACCATAGTTTTCCAGCTGTTCTTTCAAGTACAATTGTCATTCCATAATACAAGGGTATTAGTTTAGCCTGCAAGCCAATCACACAGTGCTTTTCCTCGAGATCGCTGTCATACATCAGTGTGCAGCAGAAGTGCTCTCTAAGTATACTTCTCATTTTGCAACTAGCATATTAAAAATGTGTATCCAAGTTTTTAGATTGAATAAAAGAAATAATTTCTATGCTTTGTAGGAGAAAATCTTAAGTAAAATCAACTTTAAGTAAGCAAAACAAAACCAAAAGCCTATGAAGAATATACTGACCCCACATACAGTTGGAGCTGCTGCCTCGATTTGTACTACCGCATCACCAGTTTTATCCACCAGTACTTTGCTCACGAACAGTACAAATGCCAACACAGTGCAGAAAGTAGATACAAATCTCGGTTTTATTATGAAAATAGTTTCTCCCTCTCAAACTCTCTGAAAGAAAACAATCAACCTGTGCAATTCTACTTTCAAGACCTCAAAATCCACATAAAAGAGAAAAGGGCAGTCAGGACATGAAAAGGTCATAAGGAAAACAGAATCTGAATGTGTGGAAGAGATAGGCATATAGTGTATACAATTAATAATGTAAAGACACAATTAATCAGGCTATTTCCAATGTGCTCTCCTCTAGGTAGTAAGTTATTCAAACACATTTTATTCAGGCTTTCTTTTACTGATATAGACTTTAGAGAAAAAGGAAATTATATTCTAATTAAACATTGTGAATATTACATCCAATAATTGAAAATTACATTAGAATTGATTTTGATAGGATGTAAATCATTTTGTAATCTCTTATAAGAATAAAATGGTCATAAAATTGATTGTGAGATATTTTAGAATTTCTATCTAATATCGAGCAAGGATTTACTAATAAAATGGACATAAATCTGCCCACTCTCAAAAAGGAAGCATTTTTACCTAACATCATAAATAACTCTTATTTTACCCTTATAAAAACATTAATTCAACTAAAAACTTTGGGTTATGATCTTAATTTTAAACATTGAATGTGATACTCCTACAACTACTTATCAATCTCAAAAATCATAGCCAGATTTTCAATTTAGAAGAAATGGTTTTTATTCTATGGAAATAACTTTAGTGAAGCAATATGTTTAATAAATCTAGCTCTTATTTTTAAAATCACATTATAAGATATTTATTATGGAATTCTTCAGAAAGAAACAAAAAAATTTAAAGTGGCATTTTAATATTATTTAAATGTGGATAATTATTTGACTTCTATGATAAGAAATGAACTGAAATTAATTTAACCAACGGTGTTTCACCAAGAATTATATATCTACCTACCTACCTTTCTTTTTTAAAGTTAATTAATTTATTATTATTAATTATTTTTCCATTCTACAACTTTGTTGCAAGGCAGTTGAGTTGGGTGAGGAGAGGGGTAAAGGGAGGGAGATAGGGTAGGAGGAGGAGGAAGGGGAGAGGGTGGGGCATGGTCAAGGCCCATGACACCCTTCTCATCTCAACAGGGGAGTCGTGGGTGCTACTAGCAGGGTTTGGTGGTCACTGCTGGGCTGGATGCAGACACTGGGGGGTATGGCTGAGACCCTTGGCCCCCAACTGCCCTGGATCAGGAGCCCAGGATGCTTCTGGAAGCCCTACCTACCTTTCTACTCATCTATTTATATTATCTGCAACTTGCTCCTCATCCATACCCTTCCAACAGGAAAGTATAATAAAGGTAGAAGACCAGACCTCTGGATGGATTTAAGTAGGAGGAGAGAGAAAACCAGCCAGAGAGACTGTAATATCATAGTTAAAGATTGGGCAGAACATGGTGCAGTGTAATATCAGGAAAACAATTCAAGACATAGCTTTACAAACAAATGCATTAAGTGGCATTAGGATTGAGAAGGGGTGGTTGAATTCGTCTGGTAAGGCCCGTGTAGTAAACTATCATTAAAAACAGTTTGAGAGGAATAAAGGACAAGGATGTCCGAGCAAAGATGTTCTAGGAGCTAGTGTCTTGCAGAAACTTAGTGTCAATGAGTGTGCTGGCTTTGCCCCAACAGAATTGCTCTCCACCCATCATCACTCTGCTCTGTGCCTGGGAGCCTGACCTCCATGGTCTGCTTCAATGGGCCTCTTCTCCTCTGTTTTTTTTTTTTCTGAGCCAAGATGGGGGGAGGTGGCATTAGCAGAGACTGAAGTGTGAGGGAACTTGAGGTGGAATCTCCACCTCAATCAGTGCCGTCTGGTTGCGTCCAGTTTGCTGTGTCCCTCTGTCAAGGTCCACGGTGCCCCTCTGTTGGCCTCTTCTACAGCACAAGGGCTCTCTCTGAGTTGCTGAAACCCAACCCTCCACTTCCCGCTCAGGTCAACAGTGGAATGGATCCCCAGGCTCCTAGTCCTGTGGTGCTTTCCAACCCCTGCTTTTGTATCTTAACCCTGCTCTTTTCACTAAATTCTTCTTTTAATTACCAATTTGAATATGCCACCTGTTTCCTACAAGAACCTGACTGACAGAATTAGAATAGATCGATCCCTTAATACCTTTTTAAAAATTCCAGTATGTTATCATATAATGAATTTAAAAATAATATTCTAAAAGCATTTCTCAAATAGTGTTCTAACTTTCCAAATGTTATTTTTCAATGTTATCTTTTTTTTCTCTCTTTCTTTAATTTTGCCTAGAGATTCAGAAAATACATAGTAGAAAACATTGGCCTTTTAGTAAAAATAGAAAGAGGTACTTTGAGCAAGGAGACCTCACCTATTTTGTGAATAATCACTGCAATGCTAGAGTCCTTGGGGTCCAAAGGTGTTAACATGAGGGGAACATTTAGGAAAATCTTCCAAGTGACACATGGAGTTACCTCATACTGAAGAATGTGTAAGAAATAAAGACCAAGACCTGAAAATGGCCTTTGGAGGAAGTTGATGAGATTATGTTGTGGTAAGTCCAATCATTTAGATATTCTCCCATTAATTTCATTCTTGATTTCAACAATAACTAGGATACAGAGGAAAAAATAGATACAAGTGCCTTAAAGATATGCATTTTCAATTTCTGTACTTAATTTTATTTACTACAAAATCTAATGGCAAATGTTTTATGTTGCTAGGTTTAACACAAAAACATCAGAAAATATTGGGCAGCTGTAACTAAGAGTACTACTTCAGAGTCTTGATTTAGAATCTGAATTTTTTAGTACTAACCCTGGTTTATTCAAGATTTTTTGAGCTTAGTTTCCTCATTTCAGAAAAGATGGTTGTACCAATTACCTCTACACTCTGTGTGGGTTGTTTTGAGGACAAAAACAGATAATTAAGGTAGAATTAACTGTTTGTTCTCAATATCTCCACTAATTGCCATTTCATACTTAAAATGTCCAAAACTGAGCTCTTAATCCACCCCCACCCCCACCAAGCCTGCCCTTCTCCTGGGTCTTCTCCATTTTGGAAAA
Source organism: Galeopterus variegatus (assembly GCF_000696425.1). NCBI lineage: Eukaryota > Metazoa > Chordata > Mammalia > Dermoptera > Cynocephalidae > Galeopterus > Galeopterus variegatus. Next base: position 35,876 of record NW_007738451.1, on the reverse strand, counting down.
TGGCATCAGTACTCACCCAAGTACCTGTGCCTATGATTCAATCTTGGGACTTTCTCTTCCTTAAATCCGATATCCAATCCTTCAGCAGTCCCTAAACTATGATAGCAGGTCCTATCATATCCTAATCTAACAACATCTCACCACCTCCAACATCATCATCCCAGTTCCAGCCACCATCATCTGTCACTTCCCTTCCCATAATAACCTCTTAAGGGGTCTCTTCAGTTTCATTCTTGGCTCCCAATAGTAGTATTGTCAGTTCTGCCCAGAGCAG
>NW_007738451.1:34166-35224 GCF_000696425.1 Galeopterus variegatus | reverse complement strand
AGTACTCACCCAAGTACCTGTGCCTATGATTCAATCTTGGGACTTTCTCTTCCTTAAATCCAACATCCAATCCTTCAGCAGTCCCTAAACTATGATAGCAGGTCCCATCATATCCTAATCTAACAACATCTCACCACCTCCAATATCATCATCCCAGTTCCAGCCACCATCATCTGTCACTTCCCTTCCCATAATAACCTCTTAATGGGTCTCTTCAGTTTCATTCTTGGCTCCCAATAGTAGTATTGTCAGTTCTGCCCAGAGCAGCCAGAATGCATCATCCAGATTGAAAGTCAGATTCTGTTACTGCCCAGCTCAATGCCCTCCCATGGCTTATCGTACCTGGGGTCTACCACTCTGACCCGGTCGTACTTCACTCTAGCCCAGCTGGCCATCTTGCTGTCTCCCAATCACAACAAGCTTGTTCCCACGAAGGGAACCGTAACCTTCTGTTTCCTTCTTGCCAGAATGATTTTGTCCAGATCTTCACAAAACTCTCGACTTTCCTTTCTTTATGTCTTTGCTCAAAAGTTATCTCCTTGGAGAGACTTTCTTTGGCTATTCTATCTAATTTAGTGTTCTGCCTCCTTGCTTTCTTTTTATTTATTATACTTTTTATAAACTGACATACATTACATTTAAAAAAATTATTATACTTCCCCTCTCTACAAAAATGTGAGATCTATAAGGGCAAAGGCTTTGTCTGTATTTATTAATTGTTTCCCCAATTTCTCAAACAGTTCTGACACCAAGTAGATGCTCAATAAACATTTGCTGAGTGAGTGAAGGAATGAATAAATGAGTGAGTGAGAAATGCCCTGGTTAATCAAAAGCAGTGGTTCTCAACCGGGGCAATTTTGGCAATGTCTGGACACATTTTTGACTGTATAATTTGGGAAGGGGTGCTAGTAGCATCCACTGGGTATTGCCAGGGTTTCTGCCAAACATCCTACAATGTATAGGACAGCCCCTCACAGCAAAGAATTATCTGACATAAAATGTCAATAGTATTGAGTATGAGAAACCCTACTCTAAAAGGTTAAAAATGTTCAGAGATA
>NW_007738451.1:31919-34126 GCF_000696425.1 Galeopterus variegatus | reverse complement strand
AATGTCAATAGTATTGAGTATGAGAAACCCTACTCTAAAAGGTTAAAAATGTTCAGAGATAAAAATATCCCTAATGAGAAATCACTTTCTTTCCTTGCCTATTTTCCAGCTTTTATAATTGCACAGTCCTGAGCAAGGCAAACATATACATATAAACCCAAAGGGGCACAGAATGGAGTGAGGAAGGTAGAAAGAAGAGAAGATAGACTTGAAGGACAGTAAGACTGGAGGAATTTGACTACGATACAAAATCCAAGGCAGGTATAAGGTAAATTTGGGCTATGTTGTGACAGAACTCCAGGAAATGTGTAAAAAAGTGAGGCTGATAGAGTGCAATTTTTCATCAATTAATCCAGAACAGGGAATTAGCCAGCAGCTACTATGCAGGAGCAATGTACTTCTCTTTGAGTAAAAGGTCAGAATGAGAAAGTTGGCAGGGTCCTGGTCAAGAAGGTTTGGTCTTAGGGCAGGTCACCAATCCCACTTGGAGAAGTGAATGTTTACTAGGACCCAAGACAATGGGTCAGCGGCAAATCTGTGTCCATATGGCAAGAACTAGAGATCTAAATCCGGTAATGCATGGGGTCAAAGCAGAGTGGGTAATTGCAGTAAACATGGTGGGACTGAAGACCTTAATGTTTCTTCCTTATAAACAGCTTCTGTGAAACTCTTCTCCCCACATTTAAAATTGGGGTTTTCACTTGCTTTCATTACATATATCACCATATACAGTGGCATACACATGTGTGTCTTTACTTAATTAATGTGGGTCTCCCCATTGCATTTTAAAGTCTGTGGGAGTAAGAGCCTTATCTGTGTGGTGCTTGGTACACAAATTAGGTGCTTGATGAATACTTGCTGAATGACCTAATGGAAAAAAGTATACCCAGCAACAAATTGCACTGCAATTAAAAAATGTTCTATTATTCACTTCTTGGTCTTTTGGTTGAGATCAAGCACAAAATGAAAGATGTTTCATCAGAAATGAATGTTCAGGTACATAAAATTCCACTCTCCATCTCAGTTTTTTGAAAAGATAAGCAGCAAGCAGGCTTCCAGTCTAGGTTCTGTAGTAGTTTCAGGATTTTCTGAGGCTCCGACCTCTTTTCTTCCTCCTTCTACTCTGAACTCCTCAGATAATGGGCTTTTTGGGTTTTTTTATTCAACAAATATTTTATTCAAAACCTTCTCTGTGCGATGATCAAAGCTAGGTCCTTGGAATAGGATAATGAGCAAAATAGACCTTGCCCCAGTTCTCAAGGAGTTTACAAACTAGCGAAGGAAGCAAGCCTTAAAAAATGTAATTGCAAATTGTAGTAGGTGCCCTACAAAGATAACTACAAACTGCAGCCTAAGAGAGAATTACAGGGCGACCTACTCAGGTAATATGATTTGCAAAGACCTCTTTGAAGAGGTGATGTTTAAGCTAAGAACACTTAAGGATTTTAAAAAGCCAGTTTCTAGTACCATAATCACTTAAAAATAAAGACACTTAAGCTATCATTATAAAATTACGAAGTCTTTTGTGAAACATTATTGGCAAATGAAGGTAAATGAATGCTTTGTATCTTAATAATAAACATTATGGAGCAGAGACATTTAAAACTCACCAGACCTTTTTAAGTCTCCACATACTGGAGAAACAAAGTTGATTACTTAGAGAGGAAAGCAAATCGAACTCAATTGACCTTGTCACCATCAACCTAACTCATGCTATCAAATCAATTTATGTCACAGAAGGGGAGGATTATGACACAGGGCCTATGAGTCAGCAGTCTAAATTCATTGAGTGATAGAATTATGGACATCAAAGGAAGGAGCTATCAAAAAGCACTGACTTGAATATCAACAGTCTTGGGCCTCTTAGAGAAAGGAAATTATCACTGATCAATACCTACTATGCATTAAGCACCCACTAAGTGTTTTAACATATGCTGTCTCATTTTAGGCCTGTGTGTAGTAGGAACTATTTTTGCAGGTGGGGAAATAGGGTCACATGGAGGTTAAGTGACTTCCCTCAACATCGGATAATGAGTACGTATTCAAGTTCTGAATACGTATTCAACCCAGTGCTGTATGACCTGAAAGCTGGTTTCTTTTGATTATAATATGCTGTTTCCTCTGTCTTGGGACCAGCTAAGTCTACAGCCCATCTTGGCCTCCATGTTCCTATCTATACAATGAGTGAGCTAGCTTAGATTCACTCA
>NW_007738451.1:28207-31257 GCF_000696425.1 Galeopterus variegatus | reverse complement strand
AGCCCATCTTGGCCTCCATGTTCCTATCTATACAATGAGTGAGCTAGCTTAGATTCACTCAAGTAACTCTTACACCTCTGGATTCTGCCAATGGCTGAGGTCTCCCTCACCTCATTTCATACTGTCGTAATTCCACAACTTAAAAAAAAAACAGTTTTTTGATTTCTCCTTAAAGAATTTCACTGCCTCTCTTGTTGGCAAGAGGAGCTGGATCTGGAACTATACAGCAATCAAGCTACTTCTCATTCTGTCCTCCCCAGAGTGGTGCCCGTTGCAGAAAACAATAATAAAGCGAGATACTCATCTTCACTCAGCTCACAATACTTCCTAAAGCACTTTTCTTGATCAGAATATAGAAGCAAAATTAACACCTTTTATCCCTCAGAGATAGAGCTTAAACAAAACCATCAGGTAGAAGAGATGTGTGGATCAGAACTCTTGTTCACATATATCGGCCAGTTGACTGCTGTCTTACATTAGCTTGAAGCAGCTACTAAGATGTTTCTAATTAATAATAACAAAACCTAAGAAAATAGCTGAGAAGCATGTGAAAGCAAAATTGGAAAGTAAACAGATCAGTTTAAGAGCACAGGTCTTAGGAAAATTTGCCAATTAAGGGCTAAATTAAATAGTTACAATAGGTAGGCAGTGCGCAATGGAAATTTTTTGTTCCAGCTGCAAAGGTATTATTTCTATAACTTGCTATGTATTTATATTTCATGTCCCAAAGTAGTACTCTTCCTGGCCACTGCTTTCAACTTTATCATTATTTCATAAGGCTGCTCTAATATTACCAGGAAGTAAGTTCTTGAGTATACAATGATGCACAGATATCCAAGCAGAGTCATGCTGTCATTCTGGTAAAGGTAGTGTCATCCATCATTTCCATTCCATTCAAAAAACCAAGTAGAACAAAAAACAAACTTTCCTTCCAAGGATATGTTATGACAATAAATATAATACTCAACACTTCAGCACAACATTCCAAATATCCAGAGTTTGCATGCATAATTTAAAGCAAAACACAAACAGATTAGGCAACTCTCTTCTGAAGTTTAATTGTAAAACGTGAAGAGATCAGCTTACTTAATCAATTGCTTTTATAATAAACTAAGTCATGACTATTTTTTTCAAAAAAAATTATTTTATTTTATTTATTTTAACTTCTCAATATACATTTCCATGGATTTTCGTGACCCTTTACCCTTTCCTTTTCCCCCTCTTCCTCTCTCCCCTCCCCCACGACATCATATCTATTCACTAGTCTTAACAAGTTCAAGGAATTGTTGTGATTGTTGTGTCTTCTCCCCCCCTTTATTTGTTTGTGTGTTTACTTATTTATTTTTTTAGCTCCCACAAATAAATGAGAACATGTGGTATTTCTCTTTCTGTGCTTAACCTGTTTCACTTAATATAATTTTCTCTAAGTCCATCCATGTTGTTGCGAATGGTAATACCACATTCTTTTTTATAACAGAGTAGAATATCATTGTGTAGATATGTCACAATTTCCTTATCCACTCATCAGATGATGGACATTTGGGCTGGTTCCAACTCTTGGCTATTGTAAATAGTGCTGCAATAAACATGGGAGTACAGGTATCCCTTCAGCATGATGATTTCCATTCCTCCAGGTATATTGCCAGCAGTGGAATAGCTGGGTCATATTGTAGATCTATCTGTAATTGTTTGAGGAACCTCCATACCATTTTCCATAAAGGCTGCACCATTTTGCAGTCCCATCAACAGTGTATGATAGTTCCTTTTTCTTTGCAACCTTGTCAGGATTTATCATTCTCAGTCTTTTGGATATTAACCACCCTGACTGGGGTGAGATGGTAACTCAGTGTGGTTTTGATTTGCATTTCCCGAATGCTGAGTGATGTTGAGCATTTTTTCATGTGTCTGTTGGCCATTTGTATATCTTCCTTTGAGAAATGCCCATTTGGCTCCTTTGCCCATTTTTTAATTGGGTTATTTTTTTTATTATTTTTTATTATTATTTTTTTGCTTCAAAGTTGTTGGAGTTCCTTGTATATTCTGGATATTAATCCTTTGTCAGATGTACATTTTGCAAATATTTTCTCCCACTCTGTTAGTTGTCTTTTCACTCTGTTGATTGTTTCTTTTCCTGTGCAGAAGCTTTTTAATTTGGTATAATTCCATTTGTTAATTTTTCTTTTAGTTGGCTGTGCTTTTGGATATTCATGAAGTCTGTACCCACTCCTACGTCCTGGAGTGTTTCTCCCATGTTTTGGGAGAATAGCCTCTGTTTTAATCTTTTGGAATAGTTTGTAGAGAATTAGTATCAATTCCTCTTTGAAGGTTTGGTAGAATTCTGCAGTGCACCCATCCAGTCCTGGGCTTTTCTTTGTTGGGAGCCTTCTGATAACAGCTTCAATCCTTTTTTGTTATTGGTCTTTTCAGATTTTCTATATCTTCTTGGCTTAGTTTTGGTAGTTTGTTTGTGTCCAGAAATGTATCCATTTCCTCCAGATTTTCAAACTTGTTGGCATATAGTTGTTTGTAGTAGTCTCTAATGATTCCTTGTATTTCTGAGGTATCACTTGTAATATCACCTTTTTCATTTCTAATTTTTGTTATTTGGGTCTTCTCTCTTCTTTTCTTAGTTAGCTTTGCGAAAGTTTTGTCAATTTTATTTATCTTTTCAAAAAACCAACTTTTCGTTTCATTTATATTTTGTATTGTTTTTTGGGTTTCTATATCATTTAGTTCTCTTCTGATCATAATTATTTCTTTCCATCTACTAACTTTGGGTTTGGATTGTTCTTGTATTTCTAGATCTTTAAGGTGAACTGTTAGTTTGTTTATTTTCCCTCTTTCCATTCTTCTGAAGTAAGCATTTAATGTGATATATTTCCCCCTTAGTACTGCTTTTGCAGTATCCCCCAGGTTTTGGTATGATGTGTCATTATTTTCATTAGTTTCAAGAAATTTTTTGATTCCCTGTTTAATTTCTTCTTGGACTGACCCATTTGTCATTAAGTAAAATGTTGTTTAATTTCCATGTGTTTGTATAGCTTCCAGAG
>NW_007738451.1:26559-27643 GCF_000696425.1 Galeopterus variegatus | reverse complement strand
AAGGAGAATGAATATTCTGAGGTTGTTGGATGGAATGATCTGTAGAAATTTGCCAAGTCCAATTGATCTAAAGCGTTGTTTAGATCTTGTGTATCTCTATTGATTTTTTACCTAGATGATCTGTCCAATGTTGAGAGTTGGGTGTTCAAGTCCCCTGCTATTATTGTGTTAGTTTCTATGTCATTCTTTAGATCTAATAGTGTTTGCTTTTTTAATCTGACTGCTCCTATGTTGGGTGCATATATATTTATGATTGTTCTGTCTTCCTGGTGGATAGATCCTTTTATCATTATCCAGTGGCCTTTTTAATTTTTTAATGGTTTTTGCTTTAAATTCTATTTTATCTGATATAAGAATAGCTACTCTAGCTCGTTTTTCATTTCTATTTGCATGGTATATCTTTTTTCATCCTTTTACTCTTAGTCTATGTGTTTCTTTACAGGTCAGGTGAATCTCTTGAAGGCAGCATATTGTGGGGTCCATCCTTTTAATCCAGTCAGTCAGCCTGTGTCTTTTGAGTGGGGAACTTATTCCCTTTACATATACAGTTATTATTGAAAGGTATTGATTTACTCTTAGCATTTTATTGATTTTTGTTTAGATGTCTTCAGTATCTTTTGTTCCTTTCCTTCTGATTTGCTGTTTGTCTTCAGTATTTGTTGGTTTCTTGGGGTGGTAGATAAACTATTTTTTATCTTTATTGTTAGCATTTTTATTTACTGGTAGGTTTTGTTCTTTCTTGAATATTCATGGCAGTGATGGTTGTTTTTCAGGTATCAAACCCAGTACTCCCTTGAGAATTTCTTGTAAGACTGGTCATGTGGTAGTGAACTCCCACAGTTTTTGATAGTCTGAGAAATACACTATTTGTCCTTCATTTCAGAAGGATAGTCTTGCTGGGTAAACTATTCTTGGCTTGCACTTCTTGTCCTTTAGTATTTTGAATATATCATCACATTCTTTCCTGGCTTTTAGGGTTTCTGATGAAAAGTTTGATTGGAGCTCCCTTATAGGTAACTTGCTACTTCTCTCTTGCAGCTTTTAAGATTCTCTCTTTGTCTCTGAGATTTGCCAGTTTGACTAC
>NW_007738451.1:23651-25066 GCF_000696425.1 Galeopterus variegatus | reverse complement strand
GTGGCTCTCAAGCCTCTCTGGGTGGCAGGCACTGGCCTGGACTGAGGGTTCCCACAGCGCCTGCCTGTTCCAGTGTAGCTGACTCAGGGCATGTGGGCCTTGTGGCTCTCAGACCTCTCTAAGCAGTGGGCACTGGCCTGGGCTCAGGGTCCTGCTGCACCTGCCTGTTCTGGTGTAGCTCTCGGGCCTCCTGTTGTTGCTTTTTAATAGTTGCAAATTGGTTGATTTGTGGGAGAAAGTGATGCTAGGAACTGTCTACTCCACCATCTTGACTGGAAGCTGCCTAATTCATGTCTTTCTTCAGGGAAGAATCTGAGAACAGTGTTGATCTTGCATCAAATGTCTATGGGAAGAAGTATTGGAGAAGTAGCTGCTATGTATCCAGATTAAATAGTTAAATATCGAAGGATAAATAGCACACAAAGTCTAAACCACTCTCAGTAAAATTTGTGCATATTTAAATCCACAGATTTTTTCCTTATTATAATCTAAAAGAGCCAATCTCTTAATTCTTAATTTTTAACCAAACTATGTTTTTTGTTACGTTTTACCAAAGAACATCATTTTAAAACTGCGGATTTAGATACTCACTTTTCTTTCAAGAAATAGAATGTAAATAGTAATTTGCATATGTAACAGTAATTATAATTTTTCTTTTTTTGAAAAGGCTTGAGTATTCCATTTTCATAAATTGTAGTGTTGGTAAAAATAAGATCAATAAACAAATCAATATTTTTCAGTCATAAAGACAGAATCACAACCACAGATGAACAATAGCAGAATAAAATTATTCTCTTTAACTTTATTAAAACACCATTATTTTTATTTTAATTATACTTTCCTTTAATTTATTTGTCATGCAAAAAGATTTTATGCAAATGATTAATTGATTTTCAAAATGCACTGCCAGTTTAGAATGATGCATATGCAATCATATATTCTATTCTGATTTCATTTCATCTATTAAATTATTAAAAACAAATCAAGTTCTGAGTAATTAAAGTATTAAAAAATGTATACTCAATGAACAATTTTTATATTTTATGTGAAACAGAATAAAAGGCAATAAAAAGCATTGATGGAACAGGATAAATATTGAATGTGTTCCCACTTAAAGTAAAAAAAATAAAATAAAACTGTATTGTTAATATTTTGTTTTTAGTTCAAGCAATGACGCTCTAATAACTGAAAGAAAGCAAATAGTGTTTCTCCTATTTTCCAATTACAGTGTAAGTATGCATTACAGGACACAAATTATTATGTAAATTTATTTTGAAGTTTCAAGTTGTACTAAGTAATTGTTAACAAAAATGCATTATTTTTCTTTGAGACATGAAACAACAGTAAAAGTAAATGATAACTGTTGCTACCTCATGGATGGCAACCCCAGCTGTCCAACATCAGGGTCACTCTGA
>NW_007738451.1:20806-22344 GCF_000696425.1 Galeopterus variegatus | reverse complement strand
CCCCAGTGCTAAGCTGTTGTCTAACATATAGTTGGGAAATGGCTGAGGGAAGGAATGACTGAATGAATCTATGAATATAACAGCTAACAGAGACATCCCTGGTGGCTGATGACTACTAAGATAAACCATCCCCTCGGAGTTAACTAAAGAGGACACATTTAGCAGAATAAAGGTGGGAGGCACCATTAGACAGTGAGGTGCTAAAGCAGATACACCTCAGACATTAGAGTAGTCAGGGTGTTGAGGGCAAGGATCAATACAGATCCTGTAAGGAATTCAATGTCAGGGCTCGGATACAGCCAAGGAATTTCAGGATCCCTCTGATGACTTCAGAATGACTTTATAGAGGTCATGGAAAGTCAGGAAGAGTTTGAAAGATTGGAGAGAGAGTGCTGGCATTTTGATACATAAAAGTTATTCTAAGAGTAGGCATAGATTGAAGGGTGAAACTGAAATTAGATGACAATGGGGAAAAGGACTTTTCCACCTTCTTCAAGGTCTCCAAAGATAAAATATAGTTGAGCATTTCCTTCTTTTGTAGGTATACAGTTAATATAACCTATAAACACCATGCTATAGAATCATCTTTCCAGCTGCTTGTCTAACTCTCAAAGCTAACCCCACATCATAATGAACCTCCAGTGGAAAATCTTGGCTTTCTGTCACTTGTGTCATTTCCTTGAGATCTGGTAATCATCTATTTTATCCTTGCTGGTAACTCAACACAAACTTCCTCTAATGATTTTCAATTTGCATGTGGATTATCCAGGCACCTTGTTAAAGTGCAGACTCTGGCTCAGAAGATCTGGTGTTGGGTATGGGAATCTGAGTCTCTAGCAAGCTGCTGATCTATGAGCCCACTTTGAGGAGCAAAGGTGTACAGAACATTTAATTTTTATTTGCTGCCTAATCTGTTCTTCTCTCTAGAAAAAGGCTCCTCTCTGGCTCACAGGTCAGATGGGACACTGTGGTAACTCCTTCTACGTTCACTTTATGAAAGTATCCACAACAACCTTCAATTACCAAAATCAATCTGTACAGTCAGGGACTTTAGGACAGTATCTCAGAGCTTTCAAAAATTGAAGCCATCTAACAAGGCTTTCATATACAGCTTTTGACCCTCATTTTGATATTCAGAAGCCTGTCTGTTTTGCTCCTCCTCTGCAATAATCCACCACCCAACATTTTTTCTCAATTATTTTTTTTTCTTTTTAATATGCTTGAAAATATTTATGTGAGATTTTTCCATGTTGGGTACACTTATATTTAAATTAAAAGGCAGTGCCTATTTTCATTTAAATTGTATCTTTATATAGAATGAATGACAGTTTCATATAAATACTTTTCTAGGTGTGATAAAACTTAAATATTCAACTGCTAATTGCTACATAGTAAGGAAGCATGTAGAAATTATAAGGCTTATAAAGCTATATTATATTGAAACCATTAACCTATACATGAAACCTGTTTAACGTATATTATTTGTGCTATTGTTTTTACTGATAGAATTGTACAATTTTGTTAGACTTCTTGAATAA
>NW_007738451.1:17122-19613 GCF_000696425.1 Galeopterus variegatus | reverse complement strand
GCTATATTATATTGAAACCATTAACCTATACATGAAACCTGTTTAACGTATATTATTTGTGCTATTGTTTTTACTGATAGAATTGTACAATTTTGTTAGACTTCTTGAATAAGATATATTGAATCTTACCTTGATTTTAATTATTTTAAATGTATGCACCTTTTTATAAAAGCTGCCTAAAGGAATTGATTTATTTTTTAATTTAAATATATTGATTATACATATTTATGGGATACAGAGTTATATTTTAATAAATCTATATAATTTGTGCTTATAAAATCAAGGTAATTACCATATTCATATTGCAAAACTGTATCATTTCTTTGGATGAAAACTTTTGAACTGCTCTCTTTTAGCTGTTTGAGAACATACAATAAATTATTATTAATTATAGATGCCTATCACTGCAGTACACCGNATTCCTTTGTTCATACCCATTAATATTCAGCATTGGAAATCCACACATTAATATGGGAGTACATCAAAAAGTTCATGGAAGGGTCGGCCCGGTGGCGCACTGCTACAGTGCCCCGCTTGGGAGCGCAGCGACCCTCCCACCGAGGGTTCGGATCCCACATACAGACCGGCCGCTCACTGGCTGAGCGAGGTGCGGGCGCGACACCGAGGGTTGCGATCCCATTGCCAGTCCCGGTCCGGTACGGGCGCGACACTGACGGTTGCGATCCCGTTGCCGGTCATGAAAAAAAAAAAAAGTTCATGGAAAAAAAATGGAATTGAAAGATAATATGGATCTTTCCATGAGCTTTTTGAAATACCCTTGTACATTGGGCTTTGTCTCCAGGCTAATATAGACAGGAAACAGTAATAGCAGCTTTCCTCTATAAAAGGTAAAGCAGGAAGGGGAGGAAAGGGAAGAATGAAAGCAGTAGAAAAAGGAGGGAAATACTTGGGAGAAGACTAATTTGAGTTCAGTCTTTCTATACGAACTCAGTTTTTGCATACAAAATTTCTTTTTATTCAAAAGGTTTTTTTTCTAATGCAAACATTTTCTTCAAACTTTTCAAAGATTTCCCTCGATAAACAATTTCAAGATAAAGACAAGAAAAACAAACCTGACTACATAAAAAGAGGAAATCACCCCTGGAACAAAACCCAGACTTCTTTCCTCCTGGGTACATTAGCTCCTTGAGTGTAGCATGTCTGTCTTATAGTATAATTCTAAATCCTCACCACCTAGGATGTTATCCAGAATAAACTAAATAATGTATACCAACTGACCAAGACTTAATAGTTGCATTACTGTTGCCCTGCAGAAGTGAGCTCACTGAGTTGTTCAAGCAGCAGTGATCTATACTTTTTTATTAGTGGAAGCCCCATTATGAAACCTATGATTGAGTTTAAGTAGGGACATTATAAGGACATTTTCTACCACACCATCATCATCATGCCCCTGTACTAATAGAACTCATTTTTGTTTGTTTGTTTGTTTGTTTGTTTGTTTGTTTTAATTTCCTCTTGGGATAACTGTCAGCATGTTTATTCTATCAAAGATTTGATATATTTGTTTCCCACAGACCATATGTAAATGATTACATTCCTTGTTTTGCTATGTCATCAGAAAGCTAAGATATAGCATCTTGGACTAGCCTTAGATATCTGTATCACTTCTAACACATATTATATACTACATGCCAAAATGTATTCTAAGTGCTTACATAGTTTCTCACTTAATATTTCACTTGTGGGTTACCCNCTGTTTGAGAACATACAATAAATTATTATTAATTATAGATGCCTATCACTGCAGTACACCGCTAGAGCTCATCTTTACTATCTAGATGTAATTTTGTGTCCATTAGCCAAACTCTTCTTATCCTCCCCATCCCCATCTTTCTCCTTTCCAGACTCCAGTAACCACAATCCTGCTCTCTACTTCTAAAAGTTCAACTCTTTTTTTCTCAGCTCCCACATATAAGTTAGTCTGTGCCTGACTTATTTCACTTAACACAGTCTCTTCAAGGATCATCCATATTGCTGCAAATGACAAAATTTTATTCTTTTTCATGGTTAAGCAGTATTCCATTGTGCACTCATACCATAAATAAATGTATTGAACTTAACTCATATAATTTTCCTGTTTTCTTTCTCTAGTCTGAAATGCCTTTTGAAATTCCGAAGTCAAAAACCATATCACACAAATATGTTATTTGTTCATGTTGGACCCATTTCTCATTTCATCTTCAAATGTATCCTTTGTAAGTTCTGCCTCTTGACAGTTTCCAATTTTGGTCTTATATACTCAACACTCTTTGATGTCTTTGTCCAATTACCTCTCCTTGACCCCACTCCATCTCCACTTTTTCCGGAAAACTGTCTCAAGCCAGAGATCCTGACATCTATCCATCTATTCAGTCTTCCATTCATTCCTTTGTTCATACCCATTAATATTCAGCATTGGAAATCCACACATTAATATGGGAGTACGTCAAAAAGTTCATGGAAGGGTCGGCCCGGTGGCGCACTGCTACAG
>NW_007738451.1:5732-16073 GCF_000696425.1 Galeopterus variegatus | reverse complement strand
CCTTGAGTGTAGCATGTCTGTCTTATAGTATAATTCTAAATCCTCACCACCTAGGATGTTACCCAGAATAAACTAAATAATGTATACCAACTGACCAAGACTTAATAGTTGCATTACTGTTGCCCTGCAGAAGTGAGCTCACTGAGTTGTTTAAGCAGCAGTGATCTATACTTTTTTATTAGTGGAAGCCCCATTATGAAACCTATGATTGAGTTTAAGTAGGGACATTATAAGGACATTTTCTACCACACCATCATCATCATGCCCCTGTACTAATAGAACTCATTTTTGTTTGTTTGTTTGTTTATTTGTTTGTTTTAATTTCCTCTTGGGATAACTGTCAGCATGTTTATTCTATCAAAGATCTGATATATTTGTTTCCCACAGACCATATGTAAATGATTACATTCCTTGTTTTGCTATGTCATCAGAAAGCTAAGATATAGCATCTTGTACTAGCCTTAGATATCTGTATCACTTCTAACACATATTATATACTACATGCCAAAATGTATTCTAAGTGCTTACATAGTTTCTCACTTAATATTTCACTTGTGGGTTACCCCAGTGGCCAAATTCCAGAAACCACCACATCTATTGATGAGTATAGCTGTAGCATGCTGTAATGCTAGGACTAGGGTCATTATTTAACTCACAAATGTAAAAAATCCAGGAAAAGAGATAGAAAAAAGGGAAGAGGGGGGGAAACAGGCAAAACAAGGAAAAGAAAAATTTACTAAAGTGACAAAGTTTGTTTTCAAGGATCAAAAGATAAACAAAAATCTGCATAAACAGCATATGACACTAAATGGAATTAGATCCAAGTGACCTTAAAGCAAATTTGTGTTTGGCCTTATTCACAATCGTATGCATAGGGCCTGGAACTAATACACACACACATACACATTACGTATTCAATAAATAGTTAAATTAACAAATAAGCAGAGAACATTAATTTTTTGTTAGAAATTAAAATATGTATATTTTACCCCAAAGAAGTAGTTCTCAGAAGGGTTGATTTTAAATATTCTCAACTGGAACTTTTGGCAACGTCTTGAGACATTTCTAAACGGTACTACCGGCATACATAGAGGCCAGAAAAGCTGCTAGAAATACTACAATGCACAGGACAGACCCTCACAACAAAGATTTACCTAGTCCAACATGCCAACGGTATTAAGGTTGTGAACATCTGCTCAAGAGAGAGAAGTGATAGTTTTCAAAAAAGAGGAAAATCATGATTCTCATACAGATATAAAATGAATATGTCTTAAAGAATTTATTTCAGTCAGAAATTGAAATGAATGAATAGTGGAGGCAGAACTATCTTTTCCACAGGATGGGGAGGAAATTCAATTGAACTCCAACTGGACCTCCTCAGGGCAGAAAGGTGTGCTGAGTATGGACAATAAGTAGTTTTCTGCTGAAGGACACATTTTTTTCCTACAAAACAATGAGAGGTAGAGTGGAGGTACTGGTCACTATTAAATATTCTGGTGGCTTTGGAGTAGTATTCACCAGAGAATGGGTTTAGTCAGCATACAAGCAATATTTCTATTTACTTGATACCTGTTTTCCAAACTTAGAGATTCTAATCCAAGGAACTCCTCAAATTTATTCTCTTTCTCCTTGAAGTTGCACATGTAGAATGAATATTTTAAAATTGGCTTTCTTCTCTCCATCTCCACCTCAACAAAACTTAAGCTTGATCAGAATACAGCACATAGAAGAAAGAAAAAAAGAATGCATGCTAATATATTGCCTTTGTCTGCCTAGATACTAAAACTAGAATCGAATATTTTGTCTTTTTAAATGGACCTTATGAAAGAAAATAGCATTTTTTTATTATAAGATAACCATGAGGACAGCACACTATCTGACAATAATCTGTATAGAGGACAAATTAATGATTCACAGAAAACCACAGGCCTGGAAATAATAATGAAGCCTGGAAATAATGACTGCTTAGAATGTGCAGTATGGGCCCCCAAGGAAGCATGGATAATTCAACTTCACATAAATCACGTATGATTTTTAATGGCTCACCACCTTAGCATCATTTATGTGGGAACTGCTTCACCAAGGTTGGCCAAGAGTCCACTGTAATTAATATGTTAAATTCCTTTGGCTTTCTAACAGTTTGGTTGATTGAACATGAAAATAACATTCCAGTCAATGATACCAAATGTGCTCATTTTGCTAAATTTGATAAAGAAGAAACAAGTTAAATATGTATGAATGAAACTCTCTGTACTTAAGATAACCTTTTCTATTTAATTATCTAAAAAAAGTGAAAATTTTGGCTAGGATTCACACAAAGTTAATCTTTACTTCTTTAAAAAATTCTTATCTTTTTTATTTAAAATTTGAAATTTTCAAGGATATTTTTTATCTGGACTGAGCTACCGAATGAAAGAGCTATCAAAAACATAATCAAAATTGAAAACATTTAAGTGTATAAAAACTAAGCTCAACATAACAAATCACCTCTGGATTGGATTAGATAAGGAAACAAGAGTTGTGTATACTCTAGGCCAGTTGATTAGAGGATAAGACAAACACAGTGGATAGCTGTCATGCTTATAGAAAGGTTCTTTTATTGACCTTGAATCCCATGAACCCACGGTCATCCCTAATTTTAATATTGATCTTGGTGTTATAACACCAAGATCAAGGGTTCAGATCCCCATAGCAGCCAGCCACCAAAAATAGAATAAAATAAAATAAAAATAAAGAAAAAATTAGTCAGCTGGGTTCTATTATCACTCTCTTCATTTCTCAATTACTTGAGAATATTACGTCTCTCATATAACTAGTGTTAATACACAGTGAAGACAAATGTTTCAACTATACTAGTAAAAGCATACTTTCAACCAGAAACATACAACATTGTATTATTTCTTTAAATGATTACTGTGGTATTAATCAAAATGAAACCCGATTAGCAAACTAAAAATTTGATTAGCTCTTTGCAGAATGAAAAGAAAAAGGCCTTTAGCAAAGATTGTCAGTAGGACATAACTAGTCCCCTACTGCAACCAACACCTGCACACCAAAAGCAGGGGGGTAATGGCTGTTTACACGTGAGAGTTTTAGATCCCTTTAATTGCTGTGACAATCTTTTTACTGTTCTTTAATCAAGATAATTACAGATTATAATGCTTCTTCAAAATTTATACTCTTTTTCTCAAGGTAAGAGTAAGGTCTTTTAGAGACACTGTTCCCTTGCGCTGAGGTTAAGGAATGCTACATTTTTCTCTACCAATCCTGGAGTCATAGACTTTGCTTTCCATTGCAAACAGTTAAAAGCCAGATTAAAATTCTTATCCTAGAAGATATCATATTTCAACTTGGATAACAAATATTTGAAGTTGGGAAAAGGCAATAATATTATTTTTATCAACTTTAAAAACCAGGAGAAAAGCCACATTCTTACATCTGGTGATGCCAAAAGACTCTCATGGCCAAACTCCAAAGCTAGCAACATTCAATAAATTAGCATATTCATTTTCTTTAAAGAATCCTGAGAATTGAAAATGGTGACAGTCATTAGGGTTATTGGGACAAAAATGAAAATTCCTTTACTATGAATAAATTCAAGTTTGTTTCGCAATGCACATTTAGACACTTCTGGAATGTCAGTGGGCGATGCACTGGGATCCAGTCCTCAGCATGAAAGTTGAGAATTTAAATTAGGAAGATTCATCCTCCTATAAGTCTCTTCTGTAATTGCCACTGTACATTATAATTTATGATAGCCACTCTTATTATTTATGTATTCAGTAATGCATTGACAATGCTCTTCTTGGCAAAGTAATCTCACAGAGAAGCAGGAGAGTTTAAAGAGTCCTAGACTAAGTGCCCTAGACTAAGAGCCATAGTCTTGCATAGACCCAGCTTTACCAGCTTTTAGCCATGAAAGCTCAGGCAAGGCAATTAAAGATGCTAAGACAAGTTTAGTATTTGAAAATTGATGATGATGGTGCACTCCTTGCTTGTAACACAGTGACACTTTGTGGATTAAATGGAAAATTGCTTTTGGAAAAATCACACTAAAGATATATGATTTTCATAATAATTATCATGCGTTTCACCATTTGTGACAAATGGTCGCAGAGTACTTGCATCTCCATTTTTTGTTCATCAAACCAAAGTACTGGCCTTTGCTGCTTATGGATGGCACTCTCACAGAAAGGAAAGATTATCAGTGAGGATGTCAAAGGCAAAAGATACGGAATGGAGCCAAATGATAAAGGGTAAAACTTTAGTTTCTTTTTCTATTCTAAAATGTTTGCACCTGGGGCCGGCCCAGTGGCGCACTGCTACAGTGCGCCGCTTGGGAGCGCGGCGGCACTCCCGCCAAGGGTTCAGATCCCACATACAGACCGGTTCCCGCTCACTGGCTGAGCGAGGTGCGGGCACAACATCGAGGGTTGTGATCCCGTTGCCGGTCCCGGTCCGGTACGGGCGCGACACTGAGGGTTGCGATCCGTTGCCGGACACGAAGAAAGACAAAAAGGAAAAAATAAATAAATAAATAAATAAATAAAATGTTTGCACCTGAAATTAGATCATATAAGTAAAATTGTCAGAAATAACAAGAGGTCAGTTATTCTGACCACATGCATTCACTTAATACTTTATTTTACATGATTGGTAATGAAGAATAGAAAATACAAGCACAGATCATTTAAACATTATGTCATATTTCATTTCATTGCATTTGTGCATTTATTATGCTTATTTCTTTCTGTCCTTAAAGAATGAGACAACTCAAAATTCTAAGTTTAAGCAAGGGAACCAGAAGGGAGTAGGAAATAAATATTTAACAAAGAGTTGTCAACAGGGGATTCAAGTAGCTTCAAGAGACTGAGCCTAGAAGAATGGCTGGACACAACACATATAAGTGAAGCAATCCTTTCATGGAACACCAGAACCTGAGCTGTAGCCTGGAAAATCATAAAAGGCAACAGGCCCTTGTAGACAGGCCCTGAGAAGGTCAGGAACAATAAAATCTTCAAATTCTAGAAAGCAGGGCAAGAAAGAAGTGCCAATAGCCAAAATAATTACATGCTGATTAATGATTCACTAAATAATATCAATCAAATTTCTGCATCAAATTTTTATCATTCTCTTACAGGATGTTAAAATACAATAGTGAAGAAAATAGACAGGATTCCAGTCCCATGAAGCTTATAATTTTGTGGGTATACAGTTATTAAAGATGTTAGCATAGATGTTATTTACAATTATTAGAAGATGTGAAAGAAATAGCAGGCTCTGATAAAATAACAGGGAGGCAAATTTTAGATTTATAGCTCTTGTTGCCTTTCTCTGAAAAAATGGCACTTCAGCTGAGTCTTAAAGAATGGCTAAGCATTAGATGTTGGAAGAGAGAGGATGTTCAAGGCCTGTGGGAGGGTCCTGATATGGATAAAGGCTTAGCATATCAAAGAAGAGTGTGGATAAATTGTAGAAAATAAGCAGTAGTTTCTCTAAAATATGTTTAATATTTTAATCCACACCTCCTCCAAGAAGACTTCCTGATTTCTCCTGGCTTGGTTGGGCGCTCTTCTCTGTGCTACCTAATACTGTGTGTGTCTCCACCACTGCACTTACTAGATTTGGGGATATTCTCCTTAAATGACACTACCACTTTCTGCACTGCATCACTAGCTTACATAGAACAGGACATGTGTTACTTATGTTTACACCCAGCGCTCTACAAGAGCATCAAGAAGATAGGCACTCAAAAAGTTATTACCAAATAGAAAAAATTAATGTAGTTGTAAATGTAGTCATCACGTGTTCAGCAGTGAATTCAAAAAAACACACATTCACAGAAAATTAATAAAACTTAACATTTCTCACTATCATGAGTGTACCATCATTGTGACCATCTGAATACATTAATGATCTGAAACCAGCATTTTCTCAGCTGCTATAGGAATAGGTCAGAACCTTAGGTAACTGATTTGTTGAACAGTAGGAACTTCATGAAAAGGCTTAACTTTTTTTCTCCGATCATTTTTGTTTTTTGCTCTAGTCATGTTCTGTTCACTGTCCCTTTTCTGTACCCTAAAATTATCTTGGAAAGATTCACAGATTTTCCAATAATTTAAATATTAAACAATCCCGTTCAGTTAATATGGTTTAAAATTTGATCTCATATACAATTTGGTTCTCTAATTCTCCCCTTCACACTCCTGCATCAGCCAACCCTTTGCCTAGGGCCAAAGGCTGGCGAATTCCAATCTGTGCTCTTCATTTTCCCTCCCTGCCACCTTCCACTTCTCTTTCAGTTCTTTCAGTGGTGGGATTGAGGAAAGGAACAGACAAAATACTCAAATTTTATTTCACTTAAAACATGGAATTGTAGTCTTCTCTGGGTTAGCAGTCCTCTCCCCTGGGCAGGGACCCAAATGTTGGCTCTCTTGTGGGGTCTGTGTTTGTTGGGAATCCCTGCAGGGTCCTGCCTCCTGCTCTCACTCTGAGTCCCCTAGCCTGATAGGCAGCCCTCTTTGGCTGGTTACCTGAAATACAGAACTAGACATTCTACTTTCTATGGTGTCCACTGGCTACACAAGAATGTTGTGCATCCTGCCATAGCAAACAGTGGAAATGCAAAGCTAGCTCCATCCACTCTGAATTGTTTTCTACTTTATTTTTCTTAAATAGGCACAGTGGACAGATCTGTAAGTCTGATGTGTATGCAGATGTCCAATCAGGGAATGGTGTCCTAATCTTACTTTCTTGCCATAATTCATATCCCTACTGGTGAGAAGCAATATAACTTTTAATGAGTGAAGCATCTGGAGCCATAAAAATATAGGGTTGATGCCAAATTTTGACAGGTAATAGCCGTGCATAACTTTGAGCAAGATGTTTCTCTGTACCTAAATTTCTGCATCTGTAATCAAGGGATAACAGGAGCTCCTATCTGTATGGTGGCTCACTTTATTATGTGTGGATACTTGGACATAATTCCAGGACAAAAGGAAGATTAACATTCAACCTTCTTTTACGCTTACTTGAGACAAGGTACTACAACTGCTGTTCCATATACAGAAATGCAAAGGAATCTTATTCTTTAAAAGCTTAAGTATTATCAATAAGCACAAGTATCTGTTAAATGCCCAAACTTTTTGCACATCATGCATCAGTTCTAAGTTGTATGGTGGTCCACAAGGAAGAGTGATCCTTCAAGAACCATTAGACACTAAAGGCACAGCTATAACTGAAAGACATTTTGTTGCATGTGCAATAAAGAAAAAACAAGTATGAACCAACTGCACTATCCAAACACAGCTACTTCCCGTTGTGCGTTCTTGTTCTATGAATCAATTATTCTTGTGGAAAGAAATAAGAGAGAATAAACAGTCATAATTCAAAAACGTCAGGGGAAAGGAGAAGGATATGAACCTGGCACTCTTAAAAAGGAAATCCTTTCCAAAAAGGTATATTTTGACAGACCAAAATCATTTTAGATAAAAGAATATTTTATTACATTGAAAGGGCAGGCAGAAAAAAAAGGCACAAAGAAGTGAATGTGGAAGGAACAAAATGCTGAGGAAAATAAGCAAAGAAGAGAAAAAGACAGAACGAATGTTTAGGTTACTGAATATAAGTTAAATAATAATTGCTGAATAATCCATTGAAAGCTGGATTAGAAAGCAGATAGAAAATGGAATTTTTCAACATTGATTAGAGGTAGTATTTCCCTGGCAAACCAACTGAATCACCAATTTGGTTTACAAAGTAAGATTAGTATCCTTGGAGAAGGTATCTTCAAATAGACTATCTCATAAGTACTTCTGAGTAATGTTTTTGGTGATAAGAGGCTCATCCCTCTGTCACCTTCCAACACATTCCTCTTTATTTTTAACTTCATGTATCCATTTACAAGTAGAACCATTTAACTATGACAAACAACATTTATTTTCCATTTAGTTGGCTGAAAAAGATACAACACATTTAAAAGTTGCAGTTTTTATTATTATTATTATCGTTGACACTATTTTTTTCCTCTACTGACAAATTAAGGATTAAGTATGGAAAAAATTCTAATTGTAAAATGACATTTTGCTTTGTCTTCATGCAAAAATTGGGTTGGTAGTCTATCAGAATTTGTACTCAACTGACAAAGTATCACTGAAATAAACCTAGTATTAATATCATCACTTAATTCTTGAAGTATTTGCTGTAAATCTTATGCCAAGCTTATCTGAGCAAATAGCAAAAGCTACACATAAATGCAGTAGGTGACCCAGTCATGTGGGATTCAACTAGACCTTAATACCATTCAGGGGCATTTCTTAAAATTTATTTCTTTTATAAGAAGATAAAGAAAAGACATTCTGGGGAGGTCTGAATAGGAAACTGCAGTGGTGTACAGGTAGCACTTACTCTAATATCTCTTGATTCAATATATTGATTTTTTATAATGTGTAGGGCACTCTCAGCATTATTATTTATCAAATATGAAATCTGGAAAACACATTTTGGGGTTAATTTTAAGATTAGCTAATTGATATTTTTCTAATTCTTCTGCAATATCAATTTCTAATTCATATTTTTCTACTTTTTCTGCAATTTTCTAATTCTTTTTCTGCACCCTCCTGAAAATTATAATAAACAAAACAAAAATTTTTTTTCAAAAATTCTCATAGAAAGCAAAGCTCTAAGTTTTTTAATTTTCTGGAAATAATAATTTTGTTTCTATCATCTCAATCAACACCCTTTAAAAATAACAGATCCCCATACTCAAGAAGAACATTTTGGCTATAAATGAAGTTTTGTTCTTGGTATCATTACTGTTGATTGAAAGTATTTGAGCCCCCTCAGCATCACAAAACTCAACATCAGAGATCATTGTAGATGCAGATGTAATAAGTATAGAAGTTTTGTACCAATGAACATGCAGAGACACACACACACACACACGTATGTGTACACACATGTGATCCAAATTATGCGCTTATTTTCTCCCGATCCACCTCAGCCCTAAAAGAGGACAGAAAATTCTTATTAACTTGAAGTTCCAAGCAATTTGAAATTTTATTAAAAACACAAGTAAATTTTCAAGCGTGTAAAGAGGCTCCGAGGGGAGAACTCACAGGCATGTCTTTCGACAGGTTTCTCCACCTTGGGTGCACACTGAAATCGCCTGACCAGCACATCGGCAGAACTTCGAATGAAAGGGAAATTTCTAAAAAGAGAGCCCTTCATTGTCTTTTTTTTTCTGATAGTACAATCTATTCAACAATCCACAGAAAACATTTTAAGATCATATTACATCAGCAAAGACATGCAATTGTAGAAATGATAATATCCCCTTTTATTTACTCAAATAAACTTAAAAATATTTGTTGCTTCTCTTTTGGGAAGTTTAACTAAAATATTTAAAGGGACCTCTTAAAGTCACTGGTTTAAATTTTTCATACTGAATGTCACACATACTCTCTTGACCATGAGATTACTTTCTACAATTCCCCATCTGTCCCAAGCATGGCTTTTCTAATTTAGGACCTATTTCCTAAGACTCTTACGAAAGAAATTTTATGAACCTACAGATTCTCAGCAGAGAAAACAGAACAGGAATCACAAACCAGACAGTTGTGAAGAACCAGAAGCTAAACAGCTGATCACACACTCAAGGAAAGAAATTACCTCATCAGCTAAACCACTTGGTTGCTACCAGTGCAAAGGGAGATGGTGGCATTACTTCTACTCAATAAATATACTCCATACATATTTATGCAGTGAAATGTGGTGTTAAGATACATGTATACATTGTGTAATGATTAAGTCAGGCTAATCAATATATCCATAACCTCACATTATCATTTCTTTGTGGTAATAACATTTAAAATATATTCTTTCAGCAATTTTGAAATATACAATACATTATTATTAGCTATAGTCACTGTGCTGTGTAATTCATCACTAAAACTTATTCCTCCTGTCTAACTGAAACTTTGTACCCTTTGGCAAAGTTCTACCCTTCTCTCATCTCCACTCTTGCAACCCCTACCCCTTCACTGGCAACGACCATCCCACTCCCTATTTCTATGACTTTAATATTTTTTTATCCCTAATATTTAGGGATATCATGTGGCATTTGTCTTTCTGTGCCTGGCCTATTTCACTTAACATAATGTACTCCAGGTTCATCCATGTTGTTGCAAATGACAGGATTTCCTTTTTTTTTGAAAGGCTAAATAGTATTCAATCGTGTATACAGGTGGTCTTCAAAAAGTTCATGGAAAGGGCCGGCCCGGCAGTGCGCCGCTTGGGAGCACAGCGGCGCTCCCGCCGAGGGTTCAGATCCCACATACAGAC
>NW_007738451.1:0-5021 GCF_000696425.1 Galeopterus variegatus | reverse complement strand
TAGTTTTCTCTCTTTTTTTCTTAGTCTAGCTAAGTGTTTGTCAATATTTTTTATTTTTTCAAAAAATACAACTCATATTTTAACTGATCTTTTCTATTGTTTTCCTAGTTTCTGTTTCATTTATTTCTGCTCTGATCTTTGCTATTTTCTTCCTTCTGCTAACTTTGGGCTTACTTTGTTCTTCCTTTTCGATTTCCTTGTGGTATAATACTAGGTTTTTTATTTTAGATTGTTCTTTCATATTGATGTTTATTGCTATAAACTTCCATCTTAAATCTACTTTTGCTGCATCCCATAAATTTTGGTGAGCTGTGTTTCCATTTTTGTTTGTCTCAAGGTATTTTTTAATTTCCCTTTTACTTTCTTCTTTGACCCAATGGTTGTTCAGGAGCATATTGTTTAATTTTCATCTATTTATGAATTTTTCATGATTCCTTCTGTTGCTGGTTTCTAGTTTCATATAATTGTGTTCAGAAAAGATACTTGATATGATTTCAATCTTCTTAAGTTTGTTAAGACTTATTTTGTAGTTTAACATATGATCTACACTGGAGAATGTTCTGTGTGTGCTTCACAAGAACTGTATTCCTTTGCTGTTGGATAGAATGTTCTATATATGTCAGTTAGGTCCATTCAGTCTAAAGTATAGTTTACTTCCAGTGTTTCCTCATTGATTTTCTACCCATTGCTAAAAGCGGGATACTAAAATCCCCTGTAATTAATGTATTGCCATCTATCTCTTCCTTCAGATCTCTTAATGTTTGCTTTATCTATACAGTTGCTCTGATGTTAAAAGGATATATACTCATAATTGTTATATCTTCTTGATGAATCATCCCCTTTATCATTATATAATGACCTTCTTTCTCTCTTGTGACAGTTTTTGACTTAACAGTATATTTGTCTGATATATAAATATATAGTTGCCCCTGATGTCTTTTGGTTTATATTTGCATGGAATATATAGTTGCCCCTGATGTCTTTTGGTTTATATTTGCATGGAATATCTTTTTCATCCCTTAGCTTTCAGTCTATGTGTGTCCATGAAGATGAAATG
Source organism: Galeopterus variegatus (assembly GCF_000696425.1). NCBI lineage: Eukaryota > Metazoa > Chordata > Mammalia > Dermoptera > Cynocephalidae > Galeopterus > Galeopterus variegatus. Next base: position 3,964 of record NW_007738451.1, on the reverse strand, counting down.
AATCTCTTCTAGGAAGTATGTAGTTGGGTCTTTTTACAAATCCATTCAGCCACTCTATGCCCTTTAATTGAATAATTTAATCCATTTAAATTCTGCCTTGGATAGAGTGTCCCCCTAAAAGTTGACCCCCACCGTGACAATGTTAAGAGAGTGGGAAATCCTATCATGGTAACTGAAAGGTGGGGCCTTAAAGAGGTGATTAGATTGTAGAACCATGCTGCAGTGAATGGCTTAATAATGGTGGTCAGAGTGTGTTTTGAAGGCTTTATTGTGAATGAGGAGGTTATGCTGTCTCTCTGCTCCACCATTTTCACAATGTGATACCCTGCCATCTCTGTTGCCACCACAAAGACCCTCACCAGATGTGTTTCCTGGACTTTGGACTTCCAGTCTCTGAAACTGTAAGCAACAAATTCCATTTTCTTTATGAAATACCNCTGAGGGTTGTGATCCGTTGCCAGACACGAAAAAAGACAAAAAGGAAAAAAAAAAAAAGTTCATGGAAAGATTTGTATTATCTTTTCATTCCATTTTTCCACGAACTTTTTGAAGTACCCTAGTATATACCTCATTTTCTTTATCTATTCATCCATTGATGGGCACTTATCTAATTTCCATAAGTATTGTGAGCAATGTTGCAATGAACATGGGTGTGCACATATTTCTTTGGTACACTGATTTCAAATCCTTTGGGTATACCCCCCGAAATGGAATTGCTGGATCATATGGTATTTCTATTTTTAGTTTTTTGAGGAAACTTCATACTGTTTTCCATAATGGCTGTATTAATTTGCATTCCCACCAACAGTGCACAAAGGTTTCCTTTTCTTTATGTCACTATTTGAGTATGAGGTTAGCTGTGGGTTTTCATATATGGCCTTTATTGTGTCAAGGAACATTCTTTATATGCCAAATTTGTTCAGTTTTCATCATAAAAGGATGTTGAATTTGGCCACGTGCCTTTTCTGCATCTACTGGGATGAACATATGATTTTGCACCTTCATAGGGTCAGTTATATTTATTGATTAGTGTATATTGAACCATCCTTATGTCCCAGTGATAAATCCCACAATCACAGTGAATGATCCATCTAATGTGCTCTTGGATATGGTTTGCTAGTATTTTGTTTAGGCTTTTGTTTTNACTTTGGACTTCCAGTCTCTGAAACTGTAAGCAACAAATTCCATTTTCTTTATGAAATACCCAGTTCTGTGTATTTTGTTATAAGCAACAGAAATAGACTAACATATTCAAAGTAATTATTGATAGGTAAGCATTTACTAGTGCTGTTTTTTTAATTATTTCCTGCTTGTTTTGTAAATCTCGTTTTCCTTTTTTCCTTTCTCACTGTCTTCCTTTGGGGTTTGCAAGTTTTCTGTGGAGGAATCTTCTTATTTTATCTTTTGTGTATCTACTATAGGCTTTTGCTTTGTGGTTACTCTGAGGCTTACATAATACATCATACTTAAAACAGGCATTTTTAAGATGGTAACAACTTAATTTTGATTATATGCACAAACTCTACATTTTTACTTCTCCTCACACATATTTTATGGTTTTGATGTTCACAATTTACATCTTTTTATAATTTATTTTCCTTAACAAGTTATCATAGCTATTTTCAATAGTTTTGTCTTTTAACCTTCATACTAGAGATATAGTTAATTTACACATTGTTGTTACAGTATTAGAGTGTTTTGAAATTGACAATGTAGTTACTTTTACCAGTAAGTTTTATACTTTCATATGTTTTCTTGTTACTAATTAGCATTCTTTTCCTTCAGCTTGAAGGAACTCCTTTCAATCATTTCTTGTAACAAAGGTCTAGTGGTGCTAAAGTCCCTCAGCTTTTGTTTGTTGCAGAAAATCTTTATCTCACCTTCATTTTTGTAAGATAGGATTGCCTAGTGTAGTATTATTGGTTGGCAGTTTTTAAAATTTTTTGGTTTGTTGGTCTGTTTGTTTCCTCTTTCATGATTTTTAATATATCATTCTACTCCCTTCTGGCCTGCATAGTTTCTGCTGAAAAAAATCCATGGATAGTCTAATGATTGTTCCCTTGTATGTAACAAGCTTCTTTTCTCATACTGCTTTCAAAGGCCTATCATTAACTTTGACAATATGCTTATAATATGTCTCAGTGTGTCTCATTGGATTTATCCTATTTGGTGTCCTATGGGATTCTTGTATCTGCATTTCTATTTCCTTCATCTGGCTTGGGAAGTTTTGTGCCATCATTTCTTTGAAAATGTTTTCTGTTCCTCTTTCTCTATTGTCCTTCTGGAACTCCAGTCATGCACAGATTGTTTTGCTTGATGGTGTCCCAAAAGTTCCTCAAGCTATTTTCACCCTTTTTCATTCTTTTTTTGTTTTTCTCCTCCACTTAAATGATTTCCAATGACATGTCTTAAGTTCACTTATTTTTCTTTCTGCTTGATCTAGTCTGCAGTTGTCCCCTCTATTGATTTTCTTTCCAGTTTAGTTATTGTATTCTTCACCTCTATTATTTCTGTTTTGTACCTTTTTATACATTCTATTTCTTTGTTGAAATTCTTAGTTTGTTCATGCTTTCTCTCATGACCTCAGTAAGCATGTTTATGACCATTCTTTTGCATTCCCTGCCAGGTTAATCACATATCTTCATTTTGTTGTGGTTGGTTTCTGAAGCTTTATCTTGTTCTTTTATTTGGAACATATTTCCCTGTATCTTCATTTTCCTTGATTCTCTGTTGGTTTCTGTGCATTAGATAAGACAAAGGTCCCTCTCAGTCTTGTCAGACTGACCTCATGTAGGAAAAGGACCTCATGAATCAGTCTAGGCAGAGATTGTAAGGTGCCTCTCAAATTTCTGTTTGTTCAAACTTCTGTCTCTGTTTTTAGTTGCCCTTTGGAGATTAGAATGTGCCAAGTCCTATCAGCACCTTGTGACAGGTAAGATAGAAGCCAGTCTTTCTAGATGTGGCTGAAAAGGGTGGGGTGTTAAATTTATGTTCCATCTCTATTTTCAGGGTGAAGCTGAGAGCCGGAGTTTATCTCCCACACTTTCTAAAGTAAGCTAGAGAGATAATTTGTAAAAAATGCCTGCAGCTACTTCATACTGCATCCTCTGATTTGGGTGTAATAGCCACTGGAAATGGGCCTGTTAAATATCCACCTTTTTTGTGTCTGTTGTCTAGGAAAACTTAGGATGTAGAGCCCCATCAACTCCCAGGGCTTGGTGGCTAAAGAGGCAATTCCTTGGGTGTGTGCTGTATAAGCTATGTAAGTTGTGGTGCTTGATGCAGATCTGACTTTATTGCTGATGTAAGCAAGATGACAAGGTTCAGGAAGTGCTTGAACTCCTATTTAGGCTTCCAGAAGGTCTATTGTTTATCTGCCCCATTGATTCACAGATGCAGGCTAGATAGGAGCCCAATCCACAAGCAGCAGCTGGAAAAGTGTGCAGACAAATCCCTTCCAGGGAGAAATTGAGAGGTGTACATTTTAGCCCCTTTCCTGCATTGATTTTAGGGGGTGAAGCCCTGGAAATGCTTATGTGCCTATTTAAAATCACCTCTTTGTTCTGTGATCTGGGGAGACTCATGTTTGCCTAATCCCTTCCATTCTAGATCTAGGAGGTTTAGGATGTACTCACTCAGGTGGGAGCTATAAAAGTTGATGCATTCAATGTGTGGACAAACTCCTTCCAAAAGCAATCAGTAGACCTGAATTTATCACTGGGATGAGATAGGGGAGAAGGCTTCAGATGGCCCAACCTCTCATTCAGAATCCCAGATGTCTATAGTTTGTCAGCCCAGTTAACTCCCTAGGGCAGGCTAATTAGTAGCTTTACTGTTAGCAGCAGCAGTTGGGAGAGTATGCTGACAAACCCCTTCCATAGAGAAATTAGGGGCTTTAAGTTTGATGAATTTCCTGGAAGTGTGCACACACCTTTACAAAACAATCACTTTGTTCTGTCATCTA